>NW_028258320.1:51879924-52031439 GCF_053883595.1 Heterocephalus glaber | reverse complement strand
GAGGAAAAAAAAAAAAAAGTGTAGGCCAGGGATTTAGCTCAGTGGTTCCACTGCTTGCCTTGAGTTTGATCCCTGGAACCAAAAACAAAACAAAACGAAAAGTGTAACTGTGGCATGAATTCGTGGCTGTGGTGACCAAGTTACAAGATAAGAGGCAAAAGTTTACTTTAAAACAATTTTAGCATTTTAGTATTTGTACGTAATTGTAAGTAAAAAAGCTCATGTAATATTTTAAATCAAGATACCTCTTTGCACAAATTACACCAATTGAACAATTTTGGTTTAAAAATCATTCTATGTCTTCTTTCATGTATCAACGTGTGAGTATGATATTAGCATACTATTTGGTTTATGTATATCTTGGGATGTTTTTCCTTAATAGCCTGATTATGTGGCTCCCTAAATATCCTCTACTTACAGTGCTGATCAAAATAAACTACCATTCTTTGTCAGAAGGATCCTGTTAGGAGTGTGTGGTGATTTTCCCTTTACCCCGGCACAACTGGCTGTGGTGTACAGAGGAAGATTTGCACATATTCAGCTGGAGAATCTGGGCTGAGGTTCCTGTGTGTGGGATTTTGGTTTTCCAGGATGAGGAGATCTAGAAAAGAAGAGGCTGGGGTCACAGTGGTTCACAAACAGATGTAGATGTTTGGGTCAGTGTATGGCTGGGCCTGGAAGGCCCAGGGACTATTCTTGCAGGCTGGGAACTTGTCAAGCCATCACTACGTTCCAGAATTTTGCTCCCATGAGTTAAGAGAAGGAGCCAAGAACCCCAGACTCAACAAGCCCTGGGAAGTGGTGTCTGAGAAGAGGAAAGGGAGTGCATGATCCATGTGCATGTGGAAGTGAAGAAAAGCCTGGCACCAGGCCAGAGGGGAGTCGGGGAATGCAAGGGAGGCCTGTAGCCTGGACACACCAACCTGAGCCTAGATTCTTCACCTAAGCCTGGGACACCTCACCTGAGCCCAGAGCATGTCACTTGAACCCAGGACACCTCACCTGCTCATGCCAAGCAGAGCTGGATCCAGTATCTTGGCCTGTGAGCTCCATGTCTTGGGTTCCGTTAACATAGGTGGCTATGGGGCTTCTCAGGATCCTTGTTAGGCTTTTTGGGAAGAGTTGGAGGATAGGAGAGAGCACTTGGGCATTCCTGGTTGCCCTTAAGCCAGCAGTATTGAAGGCAGAGTGAAGAGACTTACACACCTGGGGCCCTGTCCTGGCCAGGGCAAGGTATAGGGTCGGAATACAGACAGTGGCCCTATAATTTTTGCACCCTTCACAGACACCTAGTCTTTCTACAGCTCAGAGGGCAAGTGACTCAGGGAACAGACTGCAGGGCCCTGGGCCTGCTTCAGCCTTGGAACCACTCAAGCAGAGCTAGCCGAGATGAGAGTGCAGCAGTCACTTAGGGCCCTTGATGGCTTCCCTCCTTCATGCAGTGAGTCCCCAGTGCCTTTCCTCAAGGCTCAGGCCCATTCCCAGCTTCCTAGGAAGTGGATGCATGGAAAGTCCTGCAGAGGGAGCTGGATTCTAGGGTAATGATTTAGAGAGTGGTGAGCAGCACTGGGCTGGAGTAGGTTCTAAGTGGGGGCTTGGCCCCACCAAGCAGCACAGTGAGAAATCTCTTATGGGCCCAGACACATGGGTGGAGTGTAGGCTGTGCAGGACGTCACAGAGGTCCTGGGGCCAGGTTTGCTGCCTTGCCTGGATACAGTAGGGTGTTCAGGGTCCAGGCAAAAGGGTAGGATCCACAGCCCCTGCAGGTCTCCTGCGACAGCCCACAGGACAAAAAGCATCTCCAAGCTGCTCTACTGTCACTTGCAAATCCCTCTTCCACAACGTGGCCTGGAACCCTGTAGGTGGCAGTGACTATGGAACTGTCCTCCCTGCCACAGACACATGCTGCTGCTTCTCAGCAGTTCAGGCTTGGCCATCTGGGAGAACTTCTCTCAGTCACTGGCTTTAGCTATTTTGGGGCTGAGGTCACAGGTGGATAGAGAAATTGCCTCATGTCTGTGGCCACTTGGTCACCTATTTCCTGAAGCCAAGCCATACTCAGCCTGCATGGTTAGGTGGCTGATCTCTCAGCCCAAGAGTTCTGAGTGATCCATTGGGAAATGTGGACTTGACCCCTGCCCTGGAGCCCAGTGCTGTCTGTAGCCTGCAGCCTCCAAGCCTGGGTTCTTCCTGCCTGTGCTCCTTAGTGAGCCTCAGTCCCTGCTGCCTAAGCCCTCGCTCCAGATGTCCTTAGTCTGCCCAGAATCTGGGCCTGTCCAGGCATATAAACCCTTCAGGAGAAGCTGGTTTCCCCCACTGGCAGGGGTTTATGGGAAGCCTAGCTTTGCCAGGCCTAGCAGAGCACTGGATGCCCAGAGCTCAGCCAACTCAGCCCCTGATACTCGTCCCCATGTTGGTCCCTTGTAATAGTGCAGTTCATAGGGAAGTCTGCAGGATTTTGCGGCATCATAAACATGAGCACAAAAAAGAGAAGTCTGCAGTAGACTCTTTCATCAACCTGCAGGATAAAGAGAAACTTCTCAGCAGGTGAGGAGATAGCCCTCCATTGCTCCTGACCCCAGGGTGTGCCCTTGCAGGACACAGTCACCTGGGTAGGTCTTATTGTCACCATCTTTATCAAGCAGTTAAGTGACTTGCTGAAGGCCCTACAGTTCAGAGGCAGATCCTAGGAGATCCTAGGTGGAGCCTAGTTCAGAGGCATCTGAACTCAGGACCTTCTCTCTTATAGGTTATATGAGAAGGCAAATGGGCATGCTTGATCCCAGAAACATGTATAAAATATTTTTAGGGCAAACTCATCATGAATAAGATTTAATTATGAATGGTAACTGGGAAGAATGTTCCCAATGTCCAAGACAGAAGAGTTGGTAATGCTCAAATTATATAAAGGACTAGAAACCAACTTTTTAAAAAAGCAAGCAACCAATCCAATAGAAGAAAAAGACTAATTATAAACCAGAAATATACAGAGTAGTAATCCAAATGGCCACCAAATATACATAGACACTCAACCTCACCAACTAAGGAATTTGGTTTAAATGAGAGAAGAGGTGCTATTTTATACCCAGCAGATTTTCAAATATGTTTCTAGCAAGGACAGAATCAACACTGATTAAGATGCTGCACAGAGCCTTGAACACTCTGCTGGAAGTGCAGTGACCTGGGGTGGGGGTAAGCTGTCACTGTCTCCTGACATGCGCAATGCCCAGGTCTCCTGAAACAACAACCCCACCTGGAATCAGTCTTATAGAACTGAAGCCTTCACTTTCTGAGAGGGACCTATGTTTTCCTCTAATTTGTTTTAGAGGGCACAGGAGAGGGACTGTGAACTCTAGCACTGTCTTTTGGGGCTCAGGGAAGGGGTCATGGGTATTTTTAGCATGCTTTACACATTTCTTTCTTCTGGAAGATGGTCTGATGCCAAAGTGTTCACTGTGACATGGGGGCCCTCTCACAAGACACCTGTTTACACTGACAATACTCTGTGACCTCTGACTTTGGTCATCTCCTCTTAGCTAGGCAGCCACTCTCTAGGAGAGCCTCAGCCAGGAGAGGAGACATATTCAGGAGTGTTGGTTGAGTGAGACACAGAAGACAAAGACACAGAAGTAAGAGAAGCATGTGTATCTCCCATGGGGAAAGAAGGGTGCCAATGAGGGTTGACCAGAAGGTCCAAGGACAAATGCCCACAACCAGCAGGAGATGCACCTTGATAGGGTCCAGGGTGTCACCTAGACAGGCTGGTGGGGACCTAGACAGTTCCGGTGGGGACTTCATTGGTGCATTGAGAGCAGGCATGGTCTCCATGGGTCATGTAGTGACTGCAAGTATCACAGGGCATCTTTTCACATTATATTCACTGTTAGGGTCAGAGGTGAGTCTAGCAGTCACAATTAAAGGTCCCATGGGGAGGTGACTACCAAGAGGTGGCTGTATAAGGGAGATGTCTGGGCCATCCACTTGGGAGGAGGTGGAGAACTGGACATTGTCCTGGGTGACTGAGCCCTGCTCTGGTGTGATAGAGTATAGTCAAATTCAGAACTGATGCTGAGATAATGTAAAATTACAGGAATACTTACGGCAGTAGTTTGCAGTTTAATTTCTTGAATCAATAATATGTTTTATAGTTTAAAGATCAAAAGATTTTTTTTTTATAAAATGGAGTACTACTCAGCCATAAAGAACAAAAAACTAGTCATTTATAGCCAAATGGTGCATATCGAGGCCATACTCTTAAGTGAAATAAACAGGACACACATGTGTAAATACCGAATAGTTTCACTAGTGTGAGAAACTGATAGTGTAAGCAAGGGTTAAAATGATTAAAATGAATAATTGATAATTTGAAATAGGAAAAAAGGTCCAAAGATGAAGGGGTGAAAGGAGGGGAAGGGGAAAGGAAAAGAGGGAAAGGAAAAACTATGAGAAAAGAAAAGAAAATGGAAATGAAATCTATGTAAATAGGGAAGGGCAGGAGAGGGTGAAGGGTGCACAGGTAATGGGGGAAAAAAAATGAGAACCAAGATATATCATGTACAGGTACAAACACCCAATGATAAATGTAAACGAATTATATACCTAAAATGTACCAATAAAAGAACTAAAAATAAATAAATAAAAAATAAAGATCAAAAGATGTGAATTCCCCTCCCAGATTTTCTCCCATCTTTCAGCTCTTGCTTCCATTCACAGGTAAGCATGGTTTTCAGGGGCCAAGGGACTCTCCAGAGTTTTCATATGCCAACAAAAGCAAACATAAGTGCTGGGTTTGTGGCCTGTTATGTTCACTCAGAGAGGAGCACACACACTTCTCTGTATATGCCCTTTAGCTGTTCACCCCACACAGTATTCCATGATTGTATTCCAATCATAATTTGTTAACCACTCTTCCACTAATGGATGAGTTGCTTTCAATTTTTTGCTGTCAGGCAGTGCTATTGTATTGATTTTCTAGTTAGAGGTAGAGAAAAGGGAAAAGAAAGAAAAGAAAAACAAAGGAAAGAAAGAGAAAAAAACAAAAAGAAAGGCTAGAAGAAGAAAGAAAGAAAAAAGAAGGAGAGAAGGAAAGAGAAAGAAAGAGAAAGAAAGAAAGAAAGAAAGAAAGAAAGAAAGAAAGAAAGACAGGGTCTCTAGGCATCCAGTACTCTTCTGGGCCTGTTAAGGCTAGAAAAAAAGAAACAGTTGAAACATAAAGCAGCTGTTGAGTTAGTGCTGCTTCATTATAAACTGAGAAAACAAGTTTAGGGCAGTTTGCTAAGCATAATAAGTCTCAGTTTTATAAAAACCAAAAATGATACTAATGGATCCACAGTCTCATAATAGTCTATTAAATCTCAGGAATATTAGCATGATTTGACATGAGAATTCTATGAATATGTTTGCCACATTAATGTACTAAAGTGAGAAAAAAACAATCATTTTTAATATTTCAAAAATGTATTTGATCTTGGCATAACCTGTTCATGATTTTTAAGTTCTTGAAAAAATAGAAGCAGAAAGGAATTTCATTAAGTTGATAAAGTCTATTTAAAAAGTTCCAGGGAAGCTGGGTGTTGAGATATACACCTGTAATCTAAGCACTCTGGGAGGCTGAGGCAGGAGGATTTCAAGTTCAAACCCATCTTGGAAAACTTAGTGACTTAGTGAGACCTTGTCTAAAAAAAAAGATGAAAAAAATAAAAAAGGCTGGGGTTGTAGTTCAGTGCAAAGACTCTGGATTTAATCTCCAGTACAAAACAGAAGTTCCAGGGAAATTGCACTTAATAAGGAAATTTTAGGGGTTGGAATGAGATTAAGATGCCTATAGACATTGTTCTTGACCTGCATGATACTGGAGGTCATTGCAATAGGAAAAGGAAAAGAGAGGTATTATAATTTACATTTAAAATGTTCCCCCAAAGTCTCAAGTATTCAGAGGCAAGACTTTCGGAAAGCAAATGGATCATATAGCATTTCTTTATAATAGTAATGCCACAAGGATATATAATAGAAAATATTACTTGAACTGGCTACAAAACTATTAAACATCTAGGAAATAGCAAAGAATGTCCAAGACTTTCATGGAAAAATGTTTCAGCTGCATTAAAAGATATCACATCCATCACATCAGGCAAACTATACCATGCTCATGGAATCAGGACTTAACATTTGCAGACATACTATCCCTATAGCCATCTCAACATTCAATGCAACTTCAATCTAAAGACCAGTAGCATTTCTTTGGAATCTGACAGATTGAGTCTAAATTTTCATATAGAAGAATTGAAATCCACCAGAGCTGAAGTTTAGAAAAATAGAACAAAAGAGGAAATCATGACCAGACATTAAGGCATATTGCAAAGCCATGACTAAAACCAGAATCATATGGGTCTGGCCCAAGAACAAATGTATGCAAAAGGATACCAGAGACAGGCTTAAGGAAAACAGAGAAGGCCTGTGGGAAGCACAGAGAAGCACAGGGAAGGATGGCTTGTTCAATAAGTGGTGCTGTGAACGCTGGCCTGGAGTGTGATGAAAGTGGAGTTAGGTCTCTGGTTCTTACTACCAGTGTTCACCAAGGCTTCTTCTGAGAGATGCCCTGCCTGCAAAATCAAGGGCTCTCCTGGCACCCCAACCTGCTGGTCTGTCACCTTCAAGTTCCTGTGTAGAAGTCTCCTCCTTCAGGTGGCCTCCCTGGCTGGACTGGTTTGGGTTCCTGCTGCTATCCATGGTGTAGGGCCCCTTACTTCCTCTCCAAGGAGGGTGAGATTCTCCTCCATGCTCCAAGGGTCCTTAGGTTCCTAGCCCTGGTGGCCTCACTGGCTCTTAAGGTGAACTTGGATCCCAACAAAGTGGTTATAGTTCAGAGGCAATTTGTTGAGTCTTCAGGGAGCCAAAGGCTGACTGCTCAACTGTTCAGGGCCAGAACCCTGACCTGTAGCTTTATGGACTTCCTTGGCTTAAATTCCTTAAACATTTGCATTTTCCCCACCCAGAATCAGCTCAGAAAAAAATGCTCACCTGATCTTTTTTTTTTTTTGCGGGCCGGGGTGGGGGGCGGCTTTTTAGAGACAGGGTCTCACTATGTGGTTCAGGCTGGCCTTGAACTCATTATGTATTCCAGGTTGGTGTCAAACTCATGGCGATCCTCCTACCTCAGCCTCCCATGTGCTGGGATCACAGGCATGTGCCACCACACCCGGTTCCACCTGACTATTAAATTTCTGCTTATTTCCATATTAATCACTCCAAAACCCTTTATTTTGCTATTAGATAGAATAAAAGACCTTGCAAAGCTTAATGCCTAGAGAGACCTTTGAAGTCCTCTACCCTGACCTACCACCTGGAGCAAACAGAATCCTTCAGCAGGAGTTTCCAGTGGGCCAGGACAGCCCTGCCAGGCTGCACCCCAAGCACTCACTCAAGTTGTTTTCTGTGTGTCCTCCAGTGCATGAATCCTGTTTTACCCTTGGCTAGTGGGTGTGCTTAGGGAAGTACCACTCAGTCCATTCCTGGACCATCTTCAAGGGGAGCCAGAGTGTGATTGCACAGTGGCGGGGGGCGGGGGGGGGGCTCCAGCTGCTCAGTGGGAGAAAGGGCCCTGGGTTTGGGGCAGGTGCCAGAACCACTGAGCTAAATCCCTGGCCCTTGCCCTGGGTATGAGATGCTGTGCGAGTCCCCAGGTGGCACCAGACTGGGCTCCCGGTGGGCGAGGGAGGACATTTCTTCTTTGTTGCTCTCTGGGCTCTCTGGGGCCCAGCGTCTCTCCTTCTTGCTTTCCATCACCAGGCCTCTGCTATGTTAGAGCCTTTCTGCCTCTGCAAAGAAGTTAGGTAGCTGCTGTTACTTGAACACTAGAACAGAAACCTATACTTTCCCTCTCCCTGGGTCTTGCTGCTCCACAGACTGGCCTGGTCTATGACTCTCTTTCTATATCTCTCCTCCCTACTCTCATCCAGGTCAGAATCCTGGCCTAAGGGAGAACAGAAGTGGCCCTGGTGAAATACACATCCATCCTTGGAAGTGATTTCAGTCAGGAGACCATGGACAGCAGGACCAAGATAGCAGGTGCCATCCTCAGAGCACAGTTTGGCCCTCAAAGGGCTTCACATGTGAGGAGGACAATGAGATGATGTTCTATTTCTGCCTCCCCTCACCTACACTGCATTGGTAGGATTTGGTTCTCATATATGAGTAACCCAGGTAGAGTATTGCTGTCTCATGTTAAAAGTGTCCTGTGGAGAACTGTTCAGCATGGGAACAGTGATCCCAGGGCCATCAAGAACCTGGCTCCTTCTAACTGTGACTCTGCCATTCTCAGCATATGGGTTCTACCTCAGATTGTGAGAGAGCCACCTGGTTCCAGCCAGGAGAAAGAGGGAGGATTTATCCCCTCTTCTATGGATTCCATTTTGATCAGAATTTAGAAAAATGGCCACATCTGTCAAAAATGAGTCTGGACAATGTAGTCTTGGGACAGGACGGCCATGTACTTGGCCAAAAATAGGAAAACCTTCCACTGAGGACTCTTAACTCTCTCTGATTCTCTGGTTCTTTTGGTCAGCAAGGGCTTGGCCCAGTGTCGGGAGCAATGCTACATAATTTTAGGGTAAAATCATTTGGTTAGCCTAGTTCTCCTGCCTACAGCTCAGCTATGGAATTCCAAGACATAATTCCATTTTGGCCTCTGGTCACAGCTGAGACCTCAGTGATCCAGTGATGCTGTGATTCTCCAGGACAAGATTACACCAGCTGAAGACATGCTGGGAGGAACAAAATCTTCATTCTACTCAGTTCCTCATTATTCTTGGATTGTTACATCTTGTTTACTTGGATGTACTGAACTCTCTGCAAGTCATTTGTTACATTTGTTTCTCCCGATGTACTGAGTACTGAATAAAAGGTGCGGTAAGCTAGGGGCTTTCGCCCAGAGCAGCACTGATCAGACCCAAAGCCCAGCTTCTTCTCAGTCTCATTTTTCTACCTTTCCTGTAATTCGCCTTGTGCTGCGGTGGCTCGCAGGAGACTAGGATTTACTGCAGAGGTTCTGGTAACATCCCCTTCCCCTGTTCCCTATAGCCCAGGGAGAGGCATTGTGATTCTGAGGTGTCTCAGGCTCTGACTCTGCTATTGCAGGCTGGGTTAGGGCCCAGTGAGGGGTAGAAGGGTCAGGAGGGGACCCATAGCCCATAGCCCTGCTCCCAGTGAACTGCACTCTGGGCTCCAGCTGTGCCCTTTTTGGGATAGTTCTGAGCCTGAAGGATTTGAGCCAAAAGGGGACTTTTTAGGGGCAGTAGGGCTCGGGCAGCATAAACCCTGGTCTCTGCCTGGACTGTTTGAGATCCCCCCAACATCCACCTTAGCAGGGCATGGCTCAGAGCAGGTGTCTGGCAAGTCAGGGAGGGGTACAAGTCACCATACTGAGGACACTGTATCCACCTTGTTATCTTAACACCATCTTTTGCCTCTTGTCACAAAGAATTAAAATCTGTAATAAGAATGTTAAGAGCGCTCCTGTAATTTGGCCCATCAGTTTCATCCTGGCCATTAGCTGGCTGCATAGGGGTATTAATCTAGTCATTTCTCTGGCCTCAGTGAATTGTGATAAAAATGTCAAACAATTAGATTATATTGGCCACAGCACTGGTGTGATTGAGTGTTGAGGCAGAACATGTCCCTTGAATCACCCTGACAAAGGGAGTCATGCTCTATGCTGTGATAAAAGCCATGGAACATAGGTTAGATCTGAGAAGGGAGAGGTGTCATTGTGTGGTGGCCTGGAGATCATGTGTCTGTCCAGTGAGTGGGGCTCTTCTCCAGGAAACCCACAGCCCAGCATCCCTTGGAGCCTAGCTGGGGAGGGCAGTGAACAGGACAGGTAGCTCCTGGGATCCAGATGCTGCCAAGATCCTGGGGTCCTGGCTGAGCCATGAGCTCCACACTGAAGCTGAGGCAATTTCCAAGGCTGCACAGCCCAGTGGTCACAGAGGACGATGCCTGTGGGCCCCACTCGGGTCCAGTCCCTGTGTTCTGCGGCTACTGTGGACCCTCGTGTAGGGGGTTGGGAGTCGCTGCCTTGCCCTTCCAATGGAATGTGGCTGCCTTTCTTCAAGGGTTGAAGACATATTGAAAATTGATTTCTTGGTTGGAAATGGGATAATTAAACTGGTTGTTTCTCTCTTCATCATCGTCATAATAAAATGAGAGGACAGTAGGGTTATGCATGGCATGAAGTAATATTGTATGTCTTAATGCGAGAGAACATTAATTGAATACAAATGGCCTTTCTTGAAGTTGCTGAGTTATATTTCATCGATATGGGATAATGATGCCATTTAATCAACTTTACAAGATATAAAATTACTGGCTCCTCTAGGAAGATCATTAAGGAAAACAATTGTTCATAGCACATTGAAAATAGGGTTTTAATTATTTAATACAGAAATTAAACTATTACAGACCAATGTTGGACACGGCATCTTAATAGAAATTTATATACAAGCATCTATGAACATTTTAGTTTTATTAACCTGCTGAATTCCTTACTCCAGATCAATCTGGGGGCTGCTTTAGCTGTGACTGTGAATTAACTGCTCAGAGCTGCTGAAAAGGAAGAGCCAGTCCAGGAGCCACTGGGGCATGGACTTGCTTCCCAGGGGGTCAGGTGAGTGGGCAGCCCAACCCCCCAGGGAAGCATGGAACAATCCCACTTGGGAATTCCAGGGAGGAATTCCAGGAGCCCAGGGAGTTTCTGAGTAGGAGGTGAAGGTAGATAGGTGCTCCAACTGGTGAGGGGAAGCCGCATGGGCACCCAGGCACAGGCAGATGGGGCCGTGGCCTCCCACACTGCAGAGAAGACGGCTAAAGGCTGGGAAGGTAAGACCGGAGACCAGACTTGATGTGTCTGATGGCAGTGTCTGATGGCCATGCTTGCAGGACGTGCCTGCAAGGTGTTGCTCTTGAGGGGTGAAATGAGGAATAAACAGAAAGTGTTGGCACAGAGACTTTGTGTACCTTGGTCCCCCCTGCCCTGTCCCTTCTTGGTTGGGATCTTCAGCGATCCCCTTTCAGGTCACAAGTGTGTGGCCTCTGGGTGGGTGCAGGGCAGAGTGAGGCCTGATTCTTGCAGTTCCTGGTCCTGAGCCAGGTCAGCAGGGATGTGGGTATACCTACCTACCTTCTGCCTGGAGCTGCCAGCTCACTCAGCTGCAGTCTCTCTCACCCTCAAGCCCTCCCACCCCAGGCATGATTACCCCCAGTCTGCCTCACCCGTCCAGAGACGTCCACCCTCTGTGTCCAGGAGACCCTTGGGGCTAGGCTGGCCGGGTCATGGGAGGCTGGGCTCTGTCAGGGAGCTCACGGTGGCTCCTGGTGTTTGCAGCAGCTGGTTTAGGGAGAGGAGAGGAGTGTTCCTTGAAGTGGGAAGTTCATTGCCAACTGGGGAACTGCTGGTCAAGTGGGAACTTGCCCTAGCACTGGCCTTCAGTGTGGTCTTTGGCAAAGACTACAAGGAAGGCTCACCACTTCTTTTATTTACTTTTTTGATATTTTCCAAATTTCCTATAATAAAACATCTTACAAATAAAAACTCATTTTAAAAGTATGGAAAATTTTAGGAGATAGGAAAATAAAGACATTTTTAAAAGATAGCTAGGTAACGAGCAAGAATAGTGTGTTGGACTGGATATACTATTACACATGGGACCACTCAATGCCAGGGCCCAAAGCCTGCCTTCCCAGTGGCTAGGGCTGGATACCATCATGGCCTGGTGGGCTGTGAAGAGGTCAATGAGCTGGGGGGTGAATGGAGCCCTCAGCCCTTGCTGCTCCCCCATCTGGGACAGGGAGCTTCTTGCTCCCCGCAAGAGGCCCAAGGCCAGGTGCAGTGTGGATTCACCAGGGGAGAGATGGGCTCTTGAGTGATATGGTGAGGTCATGGACCATGAAGGGTGCGTCTTAGTCTAGATCCTTGATGGCCATCTGGGGCTTGTGCCTTGGCTGTGTTTACTGAGAAGTGATTCTTCCCTGAAGACAGCCTATCCCTGTTTCAACTCTAACCTGCACAAGTGGGTCACTTGATGTCAGGAAAGTCTGAGGCTGGGCACAGGCAGTGGCAGTCACCCCCTGGAACCCTGGGCTTTTGGTCAGGGCAGCCCCTTGCTGCATTCAGAACCTTCAGAGCTGGGTGCCCTTTCTCAGGGGCCATCCACCATTCGAATTACTTCCTGTCTCCCATTATTACCAATAAATCCCAAGAGATTTCTTTTCTTCTTATAGTTTTTAGGGTTACATAAATTTCACCTTTGCAATTTTTTCATGCTTGAATATATTACAGGATGCCACTTCTGCTGTAGGAGCTAATTGATAATGTGATTTGTTATGTTTCTAGGACATAATTCAGAAAGTTATTTTAAAGCCTTTGATACATGGAATAGCACTCACTGTTTAATATTTCTCACATGAGTAGACACAGCATGAGGTAAAAAATGTGAGGCTGCAGATGAAATATTTCCAGAAGCTTTTATTCTTGTTGTTTGGGTGGGTGCCAAAGTCTTTCTAGAAGAAAGCTCATATTTCCAGGGCTATTCTGATTTGGATTTATTCCCTGGTCATTAGTCAGCTTTTTTTTAAAAAAAAAAAAAAACAGAACAAGTACGAGTATCTATTTGAAAAAAAGTAAAAATCAAACAAAAAGAGGAGAGTCACACATAACACTTTCAACATTATCAAAGATGTACATTTAATGTATTTTTTATGTCAAATTAATTATAGATTTACAGGAAGCTGCAAAAACAATACAATAGTTCCCTTACCTGTATTTTCTGTGGGTTTAGTTGCCCATGGTCAACCAAGGTTGGAAAATATTATGCAGAAAACTTACAAATTTTAAATTGGATCCCACAGAGTTGCGCACCATCCCTTTGCTGGTGTATGTGCAACCTGCCTACTCGTCCTTGGTAATTGCCTTGGCCATCAGCTCAGCTGTTCTGGTATCACAGAGCTTGTGTTCAGATGACCCTTGTTTTATTTACTAGTGGCTCCACAGTGCAAAAGCAGTAAGGTAGGGGAGACACCAGGGAATGAAACATGGAAGGTTAACTCCTGCCATGTGGCAACACTACAGGGCTTATGGTAGAAAGTAGTATACACAACGTTCAGCACCATCTGCAATTTCAGGCATCCATGGGTTAAGGGGAAAGTGTCTTTGCATGCATCCCCTGAAGATAAGAGGTGATTACTGATGTAGCACTGTGGACTCTTCCTCCACCTTCCCCAATGCTGGCATTTTGCATAGCTATAGTAAATAGCAAAATCAGGAAGCTGATACTGGTTGAAGATATTGGTGAGCAACACTACAGACCACATTCTGTCGTGGCTACATTTACAGGTATTCATCTGTGTGTGTGTGTGTGCGTGTGTGTGTGTGTGCATGTTCGTGCATGTGTGCAGCTTAGCAGTCCATCTATTTATAGATGTAGATCACAGCCACAATCAACATATAAAACTGGGCCATCACAAGGCTCCCTCCTGCTGCCTCCAGCCCATCCCTGTCCTGTAACAATATGAAACTTTTTATGCTGGCTTTTATTACTCAGCAGGGACCCTTGAGGTTGATCTGGGTTGTTGTATTAATAGTTCATTTATTTTTATTGCTGAATCATTGCTACAGTTTGGATTTTAAATGTTCCCCGAAGGAACATGTGTTAAGGGCTTGGTCCCCAAGAAGGCATTATTAGGAGGTAGTAGAATCTTTAGGAGGTGGGGGGCCCAGTGTGAGGTCTTTAGGTCACCGGGGCCAGTCCTTCAAAGAGGTTTGTGGGACCCTGGACCTAAACCTCATTCGTTTTTTTTGCTTCCTGATCATGAAGTGAATAGTTTTGCTCCACTACATGCTTTTGCCGTGATGTGCTGCTTTGCCACAGGCCCAAAAGCAATGGGATCAATTGATCATGAACTAAAATCTCCAAAGCTGTGAGCAAAACAAACCTTTTCTTTTCAGAAGTTAATTATCTCAGGTGACTTTGTCATAGTGATGAAAAGGGAACACGGTGGTGCTACACTGAATGAACATATCTGAATTTCCTCCATCACTTGTTGGAGAACATCTGAGCTTCGCTGTTTCCAGTATTCTGCTGTTATGAACAAAGCTGCTATGAATATTTATGTATGTGCATTGTGCCAACATGTTTCTGTTTCTATGGGATCAATACTCCAGAGTGCAATTGCCAGATTGTGGGTAGTTGCAAGTTTTGGCTTGTGAGAAATTGCCAAACTTGTCCTGAGTGCCTGTACCACTTTGCATTCCCAAAAGTGTGTGTGAGTCTGCCTTGGTCTTCACTGGCATTAGGTGCAATCACTATTTTTTTTTAAATTTATTGTTTTAATAGGTATATATCAGTATTTCAGCATGATTTTAATTTGTGCTTTTTTTAAAAATTACTTTTAGGACACATGTCAGGACCCAGGGAGTCTTGGCACTTGTGCCAAAGTGTTAGTACTGAGCAGAGGACCGAGGGCAGGACTACTGATCTGGGTGTTGGGTCCTGTGGACAGATGCTTCTAGCAGGTGAGGTCCCCTTAGACCCCTTCCTTCCCTCTGCTGCCTTTCCTCATGCTGCCCAAGTGACACTGACACTGCAGTGCCAAAGCTTCAAACCCACAAAGGGTCAGGATGAAGAAAAGAGATTTTCCGCTCACATGACCTGACCTTTTTCGTTTCCCAACACAGAATGCAGAAATGGCCCCACTGCTGTGATTTGGATATGGTCTGAGTGTTCCCCAAGGGCTCATGTGCTAAAATTTCATCTGCACTGTGAGGTACTGAGGGGGAA
The DNA here is from genome assembly GCF_053883595.1 of Heterocephalus glaber. NCBI lineage: Eukaryota > Metazoa > Chordata > Mammalia > Rodentia > Bathyergidae > Heterocephalus > Heterocephalus glaber. The sequence goes on along the minus strand of NW_028258320.1, from coordinate 52,016,608 downwards.
ACTAATCTCATGGCGTTTGGGAATGGGGCTTCAGGAGGTGATTAAGATTAAATAAGATCATCAAGGAGGAGCCCCTACAAATCCTGTGGCTTCATAAGAAGAGGGACAGAGACCAGAGGAGACACACATAGCCTGTATCTCTTGCCATGAGATGCCTTGCACTACCTTGGGACTGTGCCAGCAAGAAGGCATTGCGAGACATGGCCTGTTGAGCCTCCAGAACTCAGAGTCAAAACAAACCTCTGTTCTTTCTAACTCACCCAGTCTGTTGCATTGTGTTATTAGCAACCAAAATGGAATAATATGCCCACCTTGAGCCTCTGGCAGAGGGAAGGAGCAAGGAACTGGCAGGCAGAACACACCATGGCTTAGAGCTCTGCCCTCTGGAACTCTTCTGTACCTTCTCCTTGTCCTAGCCAGAAGACCACTGAATGGGTGAGAAGAATTCACAGCTTAACTCTGCAGCCCCACGCCTGGAAGGCCCCATCCAGGGCCCTCGAGAGCCAGTTCTATCAGTGGCCACACTTGATCTATCTGGTCATGTGGGAGGAAATGTGTTAGGAAATTTGGAAGGATCATTTAGAAAAAATGAATTTCTTTCCTTGGAGCCTTGGTAGCAGCAGCCAAAGGGAGCTGAAATGCACATGTTTTTACAGTAGAAAAGTGTCTCTTTACATTACTTGCTGGCATACATAGTGCCAGGAGCCTTTCTTGTTCTGGGAAGCTCCCTAGAGGAGCCCTGTGCTTGTGTACTGTGCAGGCAGGTACATAGCTGGGTGTAAGCTCTCTTCCATTCCAGGCTGGAAAATGCTGGGCAGGTTCCTTTCACAAAGGTAGCATCCTCTTTTCAGTTTTGTCAGAGCTAGAAGGTACTGGTGTTTGTGGCTAGGGTGGTGGCAGGAGGTCAGGGGGCCCTCAGTGTGGGACTGATTTTGGAGTGCCCGGACTTCTATCACTGGTGCTTGGGGTCCTAGAAACCACATGACAGATTTGTTTTTGTTGTTTACTAAAACACTTAAACCAAAAACCAATTTGTGGTCTGTTAGTTTTTCTTGTTCAAGAAGCCGAATCAGAGCAGAAGATGTGTGTCCTAATATCAGCTGTTTGTTCGGGACCATGTGGTGGGGACAGAGGCCAGGCTGTGCCTAGGGCTGGGGAGTGCCCCAGGATGAGGAAGGGGAGAGCCCAGGGGAGGGGGTTCTCAGAGGGACAGAGCAATGATAGTGGCCCCGGAGGAAAATGCTGACACCTGCAGATGTCCAGAATCAAGCCCAGGTGGATGTCACCCTATGGCTTGATGTGGCAATCCATACAGGACCAAGTTGAGGGCGATGGGGAGGTCCTCCTCACTTTGGGGCTGTGGCTGGAAGAACATCATCTTGCTCTTGGAAGTTCGTGGTATCTCATCTGCAGAGGATGGGATGGAAGCCTATGAACCCCAAGCTCACTGGGGGCAGCATGTCTGGGCCCCACCAGGATGTCCAGCCCCTGAAATGGCTAGACCACGAGGCAGAGGGGCAATGCTCCTGATCCAGGGGACCTCAAGGTCTCCCAAAAGGCTGATCTGAGCTCATAAGTAGAATCCAACTGTGGAGGCCCCACTACCTCCACTCTGCCTCACTGCCACTGAAAGTGGAGAGAGATGTGACCCAGAACACGAAGCTACCAGCCACTGAGAGCTAGGTGTAACCCACCCTCCTCCCTCCCCCGTACCCTGGCCCAGGAGCTGGTCATGAAGGCTCTTCCAAAATCCTGAGGCCAGCCTCATGCGTTCTGTGCACACTCAGCCATATGACTGCTCTGTGCAGGGCAGCCCATGAGGACAAGCATCACTGGTCCCTTCTTCAACATGTGTTGTTTTAGGTTCATGTCTCCCTTTGTATTTGCCTGAACTTGTAGATCAATATTAAGCAGTGGTGCTGGGGATCTTCCCCAAAGAATTAAAAGAATCATACCACAGTGATATATGTGCACCCATGTTCATAGCAGCACAGTTTGTAATAGCTAAAACTTGGAAACAGCCCAAATGCCCATCAGCTGGAGACTGGATAAAGAAAATGTGTTTTTTTTATAAAATGGAGTACTACTCAGCCATAAAAAATGAGAAATTAGAGACATTTATAGCTAAGTGGATGCACATTGAGGCAATACTCTGAAGTGAAATAAATAGGACACACATGTGTAAATACCCAATAGTTTCTCTGGTGTGAGAAACTGAAAGTGTAAATAAGGACTAAATGTATAATAGGTCATGTGAAATAGGAAGAAAAGGGGCAAAGGGGAAGGAAGTGGGAGGGCTAAGGGAAAGGATAAAAGGGAATGGGATTAATATGAGAAAATGGAAAAATAGGAACAAAATTTTTGTAAATAGGGAGGGCTGGAGGGGTTGAAGGGAGGGCTGGGCAAGGGTGAAAAATAAGAACCAAAAGAGACTATGTAAAGGTGCAAATTTCCAATGATGAATGTCATTCTATTGTATACCTAAAAGGTACCAATGATTAGAATGAATAATCGATAATGTAAAATAGGAAGAAAAGGTCCAAAGGGGTAGGGGTAGTGGGAGGGGCAAGAGAAAGGAAAGAAAGGAAAGAAAAAGTGATGAGAAATGGAAAAAATGGAAATAAAGTGTTTGTAAATAGGGAAGGGTGGAGGGGGTGAAGGGAGGGCTAGGAATGGGGAAAAAATAAGAACCAAGATGCATTATGTAAAGGTACAATTCCCAATGAGAAATGTAATTGTGTTGTATACCTACAATGTACCAATAAAAGAATTTAATAAAAAAAATTAAGCAGTGGTGGTCAAGCAGTGGCATGGTCCTGTTCTTTCCTCTGCTTTACTGCAAAGTGACAAGCTGGCCACTCCACATACCAGCAAGGGACCTCTGTGGTGGTGTCCATTTCTGGGTTGTGTTTCTTGCTTCTTATGGAAGGAGAGCTAACATTATCCGCCCTCATCCACCTTTCTAGAGTCTAGTAACTCATTTACTCACTCATTCATTCACTCATTCCTCACTCATTCATTCACTCACCTACTCACTAACTCACTCATTCACTCAACAAGCATTTATTTTTTGGCACGTACTCTCTAGGCACCTAGGATAAGTCTTCCTTAGTTATAGATTATCCCCTTAATGGAGTTCTAAATGCTAATAGCTAGTGTCTTATCTAGTTTTTATACTGTATTCATACATGAAATTTATCTGTGGATTCTATTCTCTTCTGCTCTTGCCACATCTTAGTATTGAGGTTCTGTTTGCTCTGAAGGATGAGTGGATGGGTTTTGTCTTGTCTGTGAGGACAGGTCACATCCTATGCCTCTGCCAGAGACTTTACCCCATGAGGGTGGAGGCTGTCAGGGAGTTAGGGGGACAGACAGCAAACATCAAACAGTCTGATCACTATGATTACAACAGGACACATCTCTCAGCCTTCATTTTCCCAGAGTTTTTTCTTCCTTCCTTCCTTCCTTCCTTCCTTCCTTCCTTCCTTCCTTCCTTCCTTCCTTTCTTTCTTTCTTTCCTTCCTTCCTTCCTTCCTTCCTTCCTTCCTTCCTTCCTTCCTTCCTTCCTTCCTTCTTTCTTTCTTTCTTTCTTTCTTTCTTTCTTTCTTTCTTTCTTTCTTTCTTTCTTTCTTTCTTTCTTTCTTTCTTTCTTTTCTTTCTCTTCTTGGTTAGGGATTACCTGCCATATCCAGGGTAACCCAGTTAGCATACTATGGCTTGCAGGCTGCCTGGCCTAGGTAGTCCACATCCTAAAAGTCTTCTCTTTGGCAGAGAGGTGAAGTATAGGTGTCACCTGAGCTTTCCCATCTATTCCCAAAAAGCATACTTGAGCCTTTAGAATTTGGGTACTCGAACTGTTAAGGAGGAGTTAGCAGTTCTAATGGCTGATACACTTTCCCTAAAGGTTTCTGGAGCCAGACCTCATTGCTGCCATTCTTCATTGAATACTGGGCTGTCTACCCTCTTCTTCAGCTTGTGGTCACCCAAGAGGTTATTCACTCATTCTGGACAAGGACAGTTCTCTCTCCTCTTGGTCCTTGGCCAAGTTCATGCCTTGGAATCCCTTTGTTCCCCAACAGAAGCAAGGATACCTGTCTCTGCAGGACTGTGAGAATGTCAGGCACTCCCTAGGTGCCCATATGGGATGGTAGCAGGAAGGTAGCAACTACAGTGCTAAAGCAGGGTGATAAAGATGAACAGTCTGTACCTTACCTTGGCTGACCATTTCATTGCTTCCCATCTTCTGAAGGAGACGGACTGTCCTCCCAATTGGCTTGCCAACTGCTAACAGATCTAGGAAAGGAACGTGTCTCAAATGGATGGGGAACACCTTTGGCAGGCCTCTGGGGAGGGGCCCAGAAGGAGTTGAGACAGGCTCAGGTGCCCACTCACTTTCCCACAGGACACTGGCCCGCAGCGCATTGTCCTGAATCCGTGTGGGCCATTGGTTGGCTACGATGCTCCGGACCCCCACCAGGCTCAGGAAGATGGCAGTCTCAGTGGGCTTCTTCAAGGACTGCTGCAATAAACTGTGGGGATCCAGCACCCATGGGCTGGCACCAAGGGGCTTGGGATGAGCCGGCCCCTTCTACCTACATCCCAAACTGCACTGGCTGCTGGAATGCATGTCTGGCCTGATGCTTTTACAGTTCAAAAACAAACTTAGCCACAAAGCTATGTGCAACTTAATAAGAAACAGCATTTTTGAGTGCTGTCAAATACACCTGGCAGGTTCTAGCCCTAAGATGGAGTCTGCAGGGAAAGCTGGCACGATGACGGTGGGACCTGCACAGCCACCTCTGGTAGAGCTCATGACCCCCGTGGGGTGTGGTGGGGAGCTCTGAAGCTGAGGTGACCTCTCCATTGCTGCCCCTCTGTCTCCTAGCCTAGCCCAGTACCCCGCTCAAGCAGACCCAAAAGCTCCAGCCAGGCCCACAAACTCCTGCATTGCTATAGCAGCCCCTCAGGGTCTTTACGGACCCAGGCCCCACCCCCTCCAGGCCTCACCCCACTCGACGCTTTCCAATCCTTGTTGACCCAGGCCCTGCCCTCTGCACCCCTTCCAGGTCCTCATGACCCAGGGGCATTGCCCCCCCCCCCAGGCCTTTGCCCTGAGCACATAGCCTTGCTCCTCATGGGACCCTTCCTGTGAGGCGGCTGGAACACTGTCCCTGCTGGCCCCGCACTCCCCACTGGGCTCACAGGCTACTCTTCCTCCAGGTACCTCTTGCTGTCTGAGGTCTTCATCTGCCGCTGCAGGCTCTCATAGGAGCGCATCAGGTCAAGCAGGACCATCATCTGGCACTCTGCAGGATACCACAAGGGCCAGCTCAGCAGCTGTTGCCCTGTGCACCGGGGTGCCATGGGGAACATGGAAACACCGACCAATCAGACTTGGCACACCACAGCCTCTTTTCAACTGCCCCACCTCGCTGGGAAGCTTATGGCATTCCTTGAGGAGGGAAATGAGGTTCATTTGGGGAGGGTGAGCTGGCCACAGAAGGGGGCCAGCTGGAGTCACTGTATCCCTCGTGGGCTACTGGAGTGGTTGGACTGTTGACCAAACACCCTTGGTTTCTGGGTGAATGAGGGTTTCTGAGATGTGAGGGCAGTTCTGAGCACATAAAGCTTGGTTACCCAACTAGGTATGCCCACTGAAACAGGTTCCAGAGTTCAAAATGTGCCTAGAGTCCAAAATGACTACAGGAGCCCCTACAGATACACGGGGAATGGCTGCCCAACCAACAAGAGGCCTGGCTGAGATGGGCTTCAGGCCATTCTCATGGTTAGGAGGTCCAGCCATATAAGGACAGGTCTAGTGGGGATAGCAAGCACCTGTGCTTTCTCCTACTTCATCCACCATCTCCCTTGAAATTAACCTTGTAAAGAGACCCTGATTCTACCTATGCCTGGTTTCTAGGTGCTTTATCAGTAAGTAAGAGACTGTGGCCCCAACCATCCCAACACCTGAGCCTCACTTTCTGGGTCTAGAAATCCAAAGTGGAGACCTCTGAGAAACAGAGAAGGCCAGAGGATGGGGTGAGGGTGGGAATTGTGCCTCCCTAAAGCAACTCAGGCTTTGGTGCTTTTATCAGATGGTGATGGGCCTGCTTTGCCTCCCGATGGATTTTCCTTGCACCCAGGATTCTGGTGAAGTCTGGCTATGGAGAGAGGGGTATTACCTTGCAGATTCATGGCAACCAGTCTTTCCAGCAATATATGTGACAGGAAGCTCTCCATTCCATAGAAGAAGAAGCCTTTGCAGCTGCCCAGCACCTGCTCCCACTCAGCCTGGCTGCATGGGGTTGAAAGGCAGCAGATGATGTACCTCCTCAGGATGCATTCTTAAATCAAATGTCCCCATGCATCTCCATGCCACCCCAAATCCTGCCCTGGAACCCAGCCTATTTTTATTGCCCGCAGTCGGCCTCTCTCTGATGGATTCTCCTCAAGAACAGACTTCTCTCCAGGAATAAACACACATCTCATTGGATGGCACTGGCTCTGGAAATACTAGGAGGGGCTTCCCTGAAAGCCAAGCACAATAAAATTCTGGAGGCACCAACAAGAACCTCTGATGTAGGAGATGGTGACCAGACTGGGGTCCCTACCTTTCATATTCCACCCTCAGCAACCCTACACTGCACACACCCTACAGATGCCTTCCCCTGTGTACCCCATCCCAGGACATGCCTCTCCAAGCCCACCCACACCAAGGACAGGGATGTACATGGGGGCCTGTGTCACGGAGCGGCCTGTCTCCCCTGTCTGCAGCCCTTCCTCTTGACTGAGCACTCATGAGTGTGTCTGGACTTGGACTCAGATTCTGTGGAAACTTGAGGTCATCTAGCAGAAGACTGTGCTGGTGAACTCTGTCCTATTATGTGACCCTGGGGCTCTGGCCCTACCTGAAAAGTAGGGTATGAACAGCACCCTCTACCCAGTGCTGTGTCTGGGGCTTCATGGGATAGACCTGGTAGGAATGGGAAGTGGCTGTGGTGGGTGTCAGGTGCTTTCTGCACTCTAGGCACTGGTTTCAGGAAAGCTGAGTCCAAACCTTGGAAAGTGCTGACTTCCCAGATGCCCCTCCCATCGCGCGGTGAATGTTTCTCGGAATCTTTCCAAAATTTCCCGCATTACGGATACAGGAGTCAGCATTTCTGTAGGGAGAATTGGAGGGATTTAAGGCATAGCTTCATCTGCTGGAGGTGTGAGGGGATGGGGCACTGGGTCCCCTCACCCCACAGCCCACAGGGGAGGAGTCGGTGCTAGTGCAAGCAGGATGTTAGCACCCCTCCTCTTTGTGGATAGACTATTAAACCAGCTTAGGAAAAGAAAAAGAGAGCAAAATGGAAATATTTGCAGCCACAAGGGGCCAGCACTCATTTAGCTGGAGAGCCCCATAAGAGGGGCACCAGAGGCCACCTGGAGTAAATTCCACACAGCTGCAAGAGAAGCTGGTGGCATGAGTGTTAGTGTATGCTGTAGAGGGGCCGTGTGAAGCACCCACCTGTGCCCTGGGCCTCCTCCAATGGATCCACTACAACTGGGTCTTGGTCAAGGACAAACAGGAGCATGAGGTGGGAGTCTCGAGGTCACAAGTGCCTGACAAAGGATACACTTGAAGCTGTCTGAGTCGACAATGATGCAGTCTGATGGGATTATCCGGACCATGGAGCCCTATAGCAACAGACACAAGCATCAGGTGTCCTCTGTCCACGGCTGAGATGGGACGCCGACCTCTAGCTGAGCCCATGCTGGCCATTACGCTGGTGGGCTGGGCCACCAGCCTTGATAGCTCTGCCAGAGATAACAGGTGCCACCGACCCCAAGCCCCAGACCAGCCAGGACCCTCTCAGGCCCTCTGTCCACCTACCTTCATGCTCTTCTTTGCTTGACTTTTCTTTTTAAAATCTTTGCTTTTGACCTCCTTTTTCACACTTTCTTCTGCTGAAGACAATAAAATGAAGTGGGATGTGTTGGCAGTAGGTGTATGTGGTGGTTATACAACATTGTGAATGCATTAACTGGCACTGCATTGTTTACTTTAAAAGTTAATTTTATAAGTTGGGTGTGGTGAAACACACCTGTAATCCAGTATTACTTCTGGGCAGGAGGAGCAAAAGTTTGAACCCAGCCTTGACAGCTTAGTGATTTAGTGAGACCCTGTCGCCCCCATCCCCCAAGAAATTTTTGAAAAGAGCTGGGGATGTAGCTCAGTGCAAATGCCCTAGGTTTAATCTCTAGTTTGGCAAAACAAAGAAAATAGTTAATTTTATATTCTGTGAATTTCTCAAATAAATTAGCAGTGAGAATAACAGATTTTAACTTTTGTAGAGTCAAAATGGCAATAATTTTTCAAATGCAAAGGCTTGGGCTGGAATGACCTTCAAGAAAGGACCAGAAGGACCAGTCTCAAAAGACTCCCATGGGAGAGGTCCCTTGCCATCTTGGAGCCCTGCTCTGTCTGGCTCGCCATGCCCACCTGTGACCAGTGAGACGGTGAGGACCCCTCCACAAGCCCAACAGTGAGCAGCTTAGCTGCGCAGGCGCCTGGAACAACCCCCTACCCTGTGCCTCTGGCCTCCTGGCTGTGCCTCTACCTCGTTCCACACTACAGAGGCACAGGGGGGCATAAAGGCCATTGTCCTGAGCTGTAGAAGTGAGCAGCAGATAGAGGGCCTCTCTCAGGCTCCTTGATGAAAACTGAAGGCCACTGGAAAAGTGATGAGAATCTCTGCAATAAAGGCACACCAGACCACCATACTTGGTAAGTTGGAGGGATCATCATCTCCCATTGGAACCTGGACTATCTTTTCAGGAGAAAGGCAGCTGGAACCTGCATTAGAGCCTTGCAGAGTTCAGCCCTGCAGGAGGACAGGGAGCTCAACTTGGGACTTGCAGCCAGAAATTGGCCTGAATCTCAAGGATCTGTGACTGGCTTGCTGAGACTCATTGACTTATATCTGCACACTGCTGCCCACGTTGTCTATTGTGACAGCAGAGATATACCCTAAAGAAGGCCTTTCATTTTTATCTTTTGTTATTCTCAAAATTATTATTAGTATTTTTTTGCTTTTGTTTTTAATTTTAATTTTTTTCTTTTTCTACTCTTTTCAAATTTTTATTTTTCTCTTTTTTCTTTCTTTTCTCTTTTCTTTCTCTCTCTCACTCACTCCCTTGCTGTCCCACATTGTTCTTTATCTCCCTTTGTGTTCCTGTTCTGGCCCTAATTCATATTTCTTCTTTATTTTTCTTTTCTTCTCTTTTTCCTTCTCTCACCTGTCCTCTGGCCTCACTGCTAATCTTCCCCTATGCTTCTACCTACCTAACCCTCCCTCCCCAACTTCTTCTAACTCCCCATCCCGAAGGGTAAATTGGCTATATTGAAGAGTTTATGCACTATAAACATATGTTGGGTTGGTCCTCGATTTTGATTTAATTCACACAGTTAAAAGCAATAGATTAATAACTAACATAAAATGTCATTTTCTAGGATGTATTTGATGCTATGGTGTTGCTGATTGTATCACTTGGGCTAAGGTGTTGTGATTGATCTAATCAGTTGTCCTTCCTGGTATAATGAAAATGAGAGAGACTCAGAGCCATTAGAGACTCAAAACCTAAAAAGACCAGCTATATCTGGAAGATACCTCTGAGAAGCAAACATTCCATAAGGATTCTAACTACAAGCAACAAAGGTACTTACAATAAGCAAATTTGGAGTATCAACTGAGGAATTAAACCAAGGACAACACCAAAAACAAAAATGAGAAGACATTTAAGCAAGGCACAAACTCAAACTTCCACCCCACAAGAGGGAAATTCTGGGGGAAACGAGGTGGAAAAGTCTGATAATCAACCACTGGGACATCCTGAACTGATAGCACAGGAAGTAGCAAAACAGTTGAATGAGGCTCTAGAAAAATTCAAAGCAGAAATAATCTCCCAGATAACTACAGAGATGGTGAGCAGAGTGAAAGACATGATTAGGGGCTCTAGAACAGAAACAGATAAAAAAATAGATGAGCTCAGAAACATGCTGGAAGCCATGAATACCCACCATAAGAAAGAAATGGAAGCCATGATCACCCAACATAAAAAAGAAATGGAATCCATGAAACAGATTCAAACAGATATCCAGGAGATTAAAAACTCCATTGAAAGTATGCACATCAGATTAAGGGAATGTGAAGATAGAATATCAGATATAGAAGACAGGATTGCAGTTAATGACTATGAAAACAGAGATTTCTTAAAAATAGTAAGGGACCATGAGAAATCAATCCAGCAACTGCTAGATGATGCAAAGAAGAATAACACAAGACTGATAGGAGTCCACGAAAAAACAGGAGAAAGTACAATTGACATAAAAAAACTGTTCACAGAAGTAATAGTAGAAAAGTTCCCAGACAGAGGTAGAGAATTGGACATACAGATAAGTGAGGCATATAGAACTCCAATTAGCCACAAGCAAAAAAAATCTACACCTAGATATATAATGGTCAAGATCCCAGAAACCCAACAGAAGAACAAAATGCTGCAAGCAGTTAGAGAAAAGAAACAAATCACCTACAAAGGAAAGTCCATCAGAACCACAGCAGACTTCTCAACATAAACCCTCAAGTCAAGAAGAGCCTGGAGTGAAGTATTCTAAGCCATAAAAGAAAATTACTTCCAACCTAGACTGTTGTATCCTGCAAAATTATACTTCAAAATCAATGGGGAAATTAGATACTTCCATGACAAAGAACACATGAGAAATTTCATGAACACCAAACCAGCACTCCAAACAATTTTATGCAATATCCTAGAAAAAGACAATGAAGATCACAACTCCATGAGGCCCAACAGAGGGAAGCCACCAGGCAAGGTAAGAAACTAAAGGGAAAGGGGGAAAAATAAGAAATAAAAGAGCCAACAAGAGTAAAACATCATGACAAGGATGAGTCAATATCTATCAATTATAAACATCAAGGTTAATGGCCTCAATTCACCAATCAAAAGAAATAGACTGGCAGAATGGATTAAGAGGCAAAATCCAACAATATGCTGTATACAAGAAACACACCTAACTCAAAAAGAAACTAATAAACTGAAAGTAAAAGGATGGAAAACAGGTCTCCACGTGACAGGAACCCAGAAAAAAAAGCAGGGGTAGAAATCTTATTTGTAGGCAAAGTAGATTTCAAACCAAAACTAATTAAGAGAGACAAAGATGGTCACTACATCCTTATGAAGGGAACAATCCAAGAGGAAGAGATGACAATCATAAATATATATGCACCAAATAGGAATACCCCCAACTATACAAAACAAATATTAATGGACATGAAAAACCAAATAAGCATTAATACAATTGTAGTGGGGGACTGCAATACCCCACTGTCACAAATAGATAGATCATCTAGACAAAAAATTAGCAATGAAGTTCTAGAACTGAACCAAGCTATTGAACAAATTGACTTAATAGATGTTTACAGAGTGTTCCACCTCACAAAATCAGAATACACATTCTTTTCAGCTGCACATAGGTCATTCTCCAAAATAGACTGCATGCTAGCTCATAGGACATGTCTAAGTAAATATAAAAGAATTGAAGTTATCCCCTGTATATTATCAGACCATAGTGAAATAAAATTGGAGATCAATAACATAAGAAACCACAAAACCCCCATAAACACATGGAAATTGAATAACCCCCTCCTAAACAACCAATGGGTCACAGGGGAAATTAAAGAAGAAATTAGACAGTTTCTACAAGTAAATGATAATGCCAGTACAACATACAAGAATCTATGGGACACAATGAAGCAGTTCAAGGTGGGAAATTCATAGCAGTGAATGCCCACATTAGGAAAACAGAGAGAACACAGATAAATAACCTAATGCAGAACCTCAGGCTCCTAGAAAAAGAAGAGCCTAACAAACCGAAAGCTTGTACAAGAGAGGAAATTATAAAGATCTGAGCCGAAATCAATGCAATGGAGACTAAGAGAACAATACGAAAAATCAATGAATCAAAGAGTTGTTTTTTTGAAAGAATAAATAAAATCAATAAACCTTTAGCCAACCTTACCAAAAAAGGAAAGAAAAGGCTCAAATCCATGCAATTATGAGTGAAAAAGGTGACGTCACAACAGACCCAGCAGAAATCCAGAGGATCATCAATACCTACTTCGAGAACCTGTACCCTAATAAAATGGAAAGCACAGAAGAAATGGACAGATTCCCAGATACATATGAATTGCCAAAGTTAAATGAAGAAGATGTAGAAATTCTAAACACCCCAATTACAAAGAGTGAAATTGAAAATGTAATAAAAAATTTACCAACAAGTAAAAGCCCGGGTCCTGATAGCTTCACTGCCGAATTTTACATGACATTTAAAGAAGAACTATCACCATTAGTCTTTAAACTCATCAAGGAAGTTGAAAGGGAAGTAAGACTTCCAAATTCATTCCTGGAAGCAAGTGTTACTTTGATGCCCAAACCAGGGAAAAACCCAACCCAAAAAGAGAACTACAGGCCAATCTCCCTAATGAACATAGATGCAAAAATCCTCAACAAGATACTGGCAAACAGAATACAGAGGGTCATCAAGAAGATCATACACCCTGACTAAGTTGGATTTATCCCAGGGATGCAAGGATGGTTGAACATATGTAAATCAACAAATGTAATACACTATATTAACAGAACCAAGGAAAAAAAAATGATCATCTCAATATATGTAGAAAAAGCATTCCACAAAATCCAACACCCATTCATGATAAAAATCCTACAAAAAATTGGAATAGAAGGTCTTTATTTCAACCTGATTAAGGCTATCTATGAAAAATCAACAGCCAACATCATACTAAATGGACAATAACTGAAAACTTTCATGCCAAAATCAGGAACAAGACAAGGATGCCCTAACTTTTAAATTTCAATATCCAATTCTTCATTTATAGCAAGTATACACAGACCTGAATTCTTATATATACCTTGTGTTTTCTAATCCTGCTAAATTCAAGTACAAGTTCTAGGGGCTCCTAGAGATTTCTTAGTATTTTCTCTGTAGATGATCATTTCATCTACATATAAAGATTTTGCTTCTGCCTTGCCAATCCTATCCTAGTTGTGTCATTTTATTGGCAGACAATTTTGGTGGGGCCTAGGTTTCAAAGTTTAATGGACAGATAAAGAGTAAGCATATCTGCCCTTGTTCCCCACCTTAAGGAGAAAGCATTGGATCTTCTCCATTTATATAAGGCATTCTTGCTGGAAGTATGGCGTACATGTTTTTAACCTATTGAGAAGTTTCTGTTCTACTTCTAGTCTCCTGATAGTTTTTACCATGAACAGCTGTAGAATTTAGTCCAACACTTTTTCTCCAACTAGTGACAGGATCATATGGCTTTTTCCTTTCCTCTGTTTAAATGATGAGTTTTGGGGGGTGGATCTTCCAATGCTGAACCAACACTGCCATCCCTATAACAAAACCACTTTCTACATCCTGCCAGATCTGACTTCCAAGAGTTTGTTTTGTTAAACAAATTTCTATCTATGTTCATACTTTTTTCTTCTATTATCTTTATCCAGTTTTAGGATTAGCACAATGTTGAGTTCCTAAAATGAGGGGAGAAGTGTTCCTTCTTTTTTCTGCTTTAATTGTTTGATATAATTTATCAGTTAAAATGTTTATGAGCCTGCTGTTGTCATATAGATAGGTTTTCAAGCTAGGAATATACTTTCTTTAATAGATGCTATTCAAATTTTATATTTCCTCCAGAGTTAGTTTCATTAATTTGTCTTCCAAGGTACTTCTTAGAAGTTGTCAAATTTATTTCAAAAAAGATTTTTGTAATATGCTTTCTATATCCTTTTAAATTCTGTAAAATCTGTGGTAATGTCTCCTAGATCTTAATATTGTAATTCAAAAAATGTATAACTGATATTGTGTAACAGGAAGAAAAGGTCTAAAAGAGCAGGGGAATTGGGAGGGGTAGGGGAAGGGAAAAAAGGAAAAGGAAAAAATATGAGAAGAGGAAAAAAATGGAAACAAGGTCTTTGCAAATAGGGAAGGGTGGAGGGTGTGAAGGGAGGGCAAGGGAAGGGGAAAAAATTAATAACCAAGGGACTCATGTAATGGTACAAGATCTCAATGATGAATGTAACTGTATTTTATACCGAAAATGTACCAATAAAGTTAATGGGGGGGAGGGAAGACAAGGATGCCCACTATCACCACTCCTGGTCAATACAGTTCTGGAAACATTAGCCACAGCAATTAGAAAAGAGAAAGAAATAAAAGGAATAAAGATAGGAAAGGAAGAAGTTAAACTGTCATTATTTGCTGACGATAAGATACTTTATATAGAAGACCAAAAAAACTCCGCCAAAAGACTTCTAGACTTAATTGACAGTCAGTAGAGTAGCTGGATACAAGGTCAACCCTCAAAAATCAATAGCCTTCTTAAACACAAATAACAGACTCACTGAGAGAGAAATTAGGGCAACAATTCCTTTTACAATAGCATCCAAAAAAATGAAATATCTAGGAATCAATCTAACGAAGGAAGCAAAAGATCACTATAAAGAAAACTACAGCACCCTGAGAAAAGAGATCAAAGAGGATATAAGAAAATGGAAAGACATCCCTTGTTCCTGGGTAGGAAGAACCAATATAGTGAAAATGGCCATACTTCCAAAACTGCTATATAGATTTAATGCATTGCTGATTGAAATTCCAACAATATACTTCATGGAACTAGAGAAAACAATCCAAAAATTCATTTGGAACCAGAAGAGACCTAGAATAGCAAAAGCAATTCTGGGCAACAGAGACATGGCAGGGGGTATCACAATCCCCAACTTGAAGCTATACTACAAAGCTACTGTGATAAAAACAGCATGGTACTGGCAAAGCAACAGACCCGAGGATCAGTGGAATAGATTAGAAGATGCAAAAACAACTCCAGACATACTCAGCCACCTCATCTTTGACAAAGGAGCCAACCACCCTCATTGGAGGAAGGATAGCCTATTTAATAAATGGTGTTGGAAAAACTGGATTTCAACCTGCCAAAGATTAAAACTAGACCTATATGTATCACCATGCAGCAAACTAAGATCAGAGTGGATTAAAGATTTAAATATTAAGACAGAAACACTAAACTTGCTGGAAGATAAGTTAGGTAGAACTCTTGAAGACATTGGCATAGGAAAAGACTTTATGTACAAAACCTCAGTAGCATGGGAACTAGCACAAAGAATGAACAACTGGGATCTCATCTTATTAAAAAGCTTCTGCATTGCGAGAGAAACCACCAACAGAGCTAAGAGACAACTTACAATGTGGGAAAAAATTTTTAGCAGCTGTATCTCAGGCAAAGGACTACTCTTTGAATATATAAAGAACTTAAAAAAAAAATCAGACCCCCCAAATTAAAAAACCCAATTCAAAAATGGACATCTGAAATGAACAGACATTTCTCAGACAAAGAAGTAAAAGCAGCAAATAAACATATGGAAAAATGTTCAACATCACTGGTCATTCAAGAGATGCAGATGAAAACATCACTGAGATTCCACCTCACCCCTCAAAGAATGGCTGCTATCAAGAAATCAACCAATAACAAATGCTGGTGGGGGTGTAGAGAGAAAGGAACCCTTCTCCACTGTTGGTGGGAGTGCAGACTGGTGCAACCACTGTGGAAATCAGTATGGAAATACCTCAAAGAACTAGGACTAGAGGTCCCTTTTGACCCAGCTATTCCTCTGCTGGGTATCTTCCCAAAAGAATTAAAAGAATCATACCACAGCGATATATGTGCATCCATGTTTATAGTGCACAGTTAGTAATAGCTAAAGCTTGGAAATAGCCCAAGTTCCCATCAACTGGAAACTGGATAAAGAAGATGTGGGTTTTTTATAAAATGGAGTGCTACTCAGCCATAAAGAATGAGAAACTAGACATTTATAGCTAAATGGACACATATTGTCGACATAGTCTTAATTGAAATAAATAGAACACACATGTGTGAATACTGTATAGTTTCTGTCGTGTGAGAAACTGAAAGTGTAAATAAGGATTAAAAATGATTAAAATGAATAACTGATAATTTAAAATAGGAAGAAAAGATCCAAAGAGGTAGGGGAAGTTGGAGGGTAAGGGGAAAGGAAAGAAGGGAAAGGAAAAATTATGAGAAAAGAAAAAATGGACACAAAGTCTATGTAAATAGGGAAGGTTGGAGGGGGGGAAGGGTGCACAGGTAATGGGGAAAAAATAAGAATGAAGATACATCATGTACAGGTACAAGCACCCAATGATAAATGTAAAAGTATTGTATACTTAAAATGTACCAATAAAAGAATTTAAGAAAAAAAAAAGAAAGGTTCCCAGACCCACTTGGCTGACCATTCATACTTGATGAGGCACTTACTAGTGTCTTTGCCATGCCCAGGTCCCTGCTGGTTTCTTCTGCATAGGAACTTACAGCTTTTCTGCACTAAATAGTCCCCATTGACTTGTAAATTCTTTTGAAGCTCTGGGTAGACAGCTGTGTGCCCAAATACTGGCAGTCTTCTTTTCTCCAACCCCATTTCTTTCACTCCTTTTTTGTCTGCCTGGGCCAGGACCTCCATAGAGAACAGAAAACAGAATAGAGGCACCAGCCTGCACTCTCTTCCTGTTCCCATTTCACAGAGGACACATTCTTGGGGAGCCCTGTAAGAGGCAGCTGAGTTCTGATGGCTCCTCTATCAGGATGAAATCCACCCTCCATGCAGCTCTGAGACATAGGTCAATCCTCGCTTTGACTGTGCTCTTCCTCCTCACCCCTCCTAGGAGACCATTTATCTGGTTTCTAAATATAAATTAGTTTATATTTTCCAGAATTCTATAAAAATAAAATCTACTGTATATTCTTTTTTTTCTAGCTTGTTGGAATAATTCTTTTGAGATTGATCCAGTTGTTGCAGGTACCAAAGCCCATTCCCTTTACTTTTTACTACTGAGCAATATTCAATTTTTAAAATATACCATCATGTGTTTGTCCCATCCACTCAAACAGACACTCAAATGACCTTCAAAGAGTTTCTGGACATTTCATTTTAGTGGTTTCCAGACTTGGGCTATTATTCAAAAAGTCACTATGAGCATGTGCATAGAGGTTTTGTGTGGACATGGGCTCCCTTGTCTCTTGGATAAACACTAGGAGTGGAATGGCTGGGTCACATGGTGGGCCTATGTTTAACTTTCTAAGAAACTTCCAAACTGTTTTCCACCATCAGTGTATGTGAGCTTCAGTCTTTGTATCTTTGCCAATACTTGATATGATTGATCTTTTTATTTATTCATTTTATTTAAAAAATTTAAATTTATCAATTCATCTTTTTAAAAAAATGGATAAACACAAACCACATAATTGCTGTGTACAACAGGCTGGTCTGAAACACATGTATAGTGTGGAATGACTACTGAGCCAGCCAAGATACGTGCACCTCACACACCCATGGATTCTTTGTGGTGAACCCACTTAAAATTTACTCTCAGCAGCTTTCAGAAATACATTACCTATTTTTAACCACAGTAAACCATACAATACATTTCTTCAGTTTCCCCAAACTGAAATTTTGTATCCTCTGATCAAGGTCTCTCCAACCTCCTGCCAGCTCCCAGCTCCCAGCTCCTGGTAGCCACCATGTATACTTTACTTCTGTGCTGAATTTTTACGATTCCACGTACGAGTGAGATCATGTGGTATCTATCTGTGCCCACTTATTTAACTCATCATAATGTCCTCCATATTCATCCATGTGGTCTCAGAGACAAGATTTCCTTAAATTTTTCTTTTCTTTTTTTCTTTTTTTTGTACTGGGAGTTGAACTCAGGACCTTGAGCTTGCCAGGCAGGTGTGGGGCCACTGAGCTAAATCCCCGGCCCCCCAAATTTCTTTCTTTCTTTCTTTCTTTTTTTTTTTTGGTACTGGGGATTGAACTCAGGTCCTTGCACCTGTGCAGCAGGCGGCAAAACCACTGAGCTAAATCCCTGGGCCCCAAACTTTCATTTTTAACAAAAAATATCACAGTGTTAGGGATTGGACCCAAGGTCTTGTGCATGCTAGGTATACCCTCTACTAACTGAGCTATATCCCTAGCCCAATTTTGTCTTTTTCATGACTGAATGGTAGGGGTGATCAAAAACATAGTAAATATTTACACTTTTAAAAATGTTATTACATTTTTTAAAAGACACATTGCCAAGAATGATGGGATAAGTATGTCTGAAGTAACGGGGAGTATTTTGAGGGGGAATTGATGGCAGCATATCTTTAACTGTAATCATTTTTATTCATTGTATTTTTTGATGGCCCCATTGATCAACATTTGTGGCAATTTCTGTCAAATAGAAACATTATGGCATTTCTCATCTTTATTCATTGGTTCTAGTACAATGTGACTTCTGGCTCTTCCCCAAAGTTAAAAGATAAAC
This sequence comes from Heterocephalus glaber, assembly GCF_053883595.1. Lineage (NCBI taxonomy): Eukaryota > Metazoa > Chordata > Mammalia > Rodentia > Bathyergidae > Heterocephalus > Heterocephalus glaber. Next base: position 51,998,127 of record NW_028258320.1, on the reverse strand, counting down.
ATTTTGAATTGGTTCCAGACATCCGGGTAGCCATGAAAGTGCAACTAAAGACACTTGTGAAAGAGGACTTCCAGAATTGCTTCAGAAAGTGGCAAGGACAATGGGATAAGTGTGTTGGAGGTAAGGGGGAGGATTCTGAGGCAGATTAATGACAATATGCCTTTTATTGTAATATTTTTTTAAAAAATTGTAAATATTCACCATATTTTTCAATCACAGCTTTACCTCATTTTGTATATGTGTCATCTTTTCTTTACCCATTCATTCATCAATGGGCACTTAAGTTGATTCTGTTTGTTGGTTGTTGTGAGTAATACTGCAATAAATACAGGTGTTTGGATGTCTCTTCAACATATTGATGAGGATTTCCTTTGGATGTTTATCTACTGAATATACTCACTGTTTCCCAAGGTGGTTCAGCCATTTATCACTCCCTTGGTGGTACATGAAGACATGATTTCTCTACATCTTTGCCAGCACTTGGTATGGTCAGTCTTTTTAATTTTAGCCATTCTAAACAGTGTGTGGTAGTATAACACTGTGGTTTCAATATGTTTCTCTAATGATTAATGACACTGAACATTAAAGGAATATTTACAACTCTATTTTATCCTCTTCAGTGGTATATTAGCTATAAACTCTTAGGAGTTTTTGTTTTTTGTTTTGGTACTGGGAATCAAACTTGGGACCTTGCACTTGCAAAGCAGGCAGTGGAACCACTGAGCTAAATCTCCAGCCCTAGGATTTTTAAAAATTTGTTTGTTTTTAATGGTTGCTTGAGAGTTTATAGTTTGCATCTTTTATTTATCATGATCTACTTTCAAGTAATACACTACATTATATACATATAATATAATAAGAATTATATCACACAGTATTTTCACCATTTCCTTCCTTAGCTTTTGTTCTGTTATTGTTAGACATTTTACGACTATACGTTATAAAGCCCCACCATCGTTATTATTTTTTTGTTTCAAGTTTTTGCTCAAAAGAATTTTAAAGAGTTTTTAAAAACAGGAAAAGCCTTACAAAGTATTTACCCACCTTTTTACCATTTTTATGGTTGCTTATTTCTTTCCCTGACCTTGGGTGGTTTCCTCACTCCCAAGCATCACTCAGCTCTCAGCTGGCCTGTGGATCCTCCACAGGTGCCTATAGCCCTCTCCCTGTGCAGATGTCTCTCCTGGGTCTCCTGCCCTTCTGACTGCGCTCACTTTGCTTTCCCAGTTGCTCAGCTTCATCTCCTCCTGCTTGTGCCCGACTATGCTTGGGCCTGGAAGCTCTCTACAAAGTTTGGTGGGTCATCTGTGGAGCTTGGCACTTGTTTCCCTCTCTCAGGGATGGATCATTGTTCTTCACGCCTGGTGTCCCTGTTTGGTATCTTCTGTCTGGCTTTTAGTTGTTTAAGTTGGAAGGGCAAATTTGGTTCTTTTTAAAACTTCATCTCCCATAGTAGCCAAATTCCAATGTATTTATTTTTAATTTAATTTGGTATTTTTTGAAGTCCAACATATATGCCAAAAACTGCACGTATCATCAGAGTACAACTTGGAGAACTGTTACAAGCTAGCATATTGCACACTAGCACCCAGTAACAGAGCAAGATAGTCCCTGGCTCTGGCTGTCCACATCAAAGGCCTAACTCAGGACCCCCTGCTCTCTCTCTTGCTTCTCACTGGCTGGATAAATGACTAATTATGAACCTGATTGTCTGCCACCAGCACCTCCATGGGACATCTGTGAGGCAAAGGACAGGGCTGAAGTTCTTCTTCACTGCAGGATGAACCCCTTAGAACATTAGCACAGGGCAGGCATTGTATAAACAGCACCTAGGGTTTAAAATCTGTAATTATCTTTAATTGAATAACTGCCTAGGAAAATGTTGGACCATTTGCTCATTTTTTTGACAAGAATTAACATTCTTTTATCTGAAAAGTAATTTAAACATTTCCATTTTAAAATGAAACATTGATGTGGCTAAAGGTGGCTCTTACCCAGCTCCTCTTTATGGAGGCGATTCCACAGCATCTGGAGAGAAAATTCTCGTGACACAGAAGAAACGGCGCCCTCATGGAGCACAGAGAGGCCTTCCAGGGGCAGCTCTAGGAGGTGTCTGTCCACAATCAGGATCACGCTGTCCTCAGCCTCGGGATGAACTACGGACACAGCAACAGTAGTGGTTTAAGTGGATGGGGGACATAAGCCCCATGGGCTTCAGCTTCATCCCTGGAGTCCTAATTTGGTTGACCACGTCAGCCAACAATGTGCAGAAGTCTGATCTCAGCCCAGCTTGCAGAGAGGTGCGGTCCCCGAGGTCATGCAAGGGCCACTGGGCTGGGCACTGGTGTAGATAGTGTGGGGTCAAGCTTACATTCTAGGGGGCACCAGGTCTTGCCCTGGTCCACATATTGATGATGCCTTGCTTTAGAGATCTGATTCCCGAGGCACGACCTGCAATGGTGTGACTCCTTTAACCAGGAAATGCCTTTCAAAGAATGAACGACATCCTTCCTGAGGATTTTCCTAAGAGCGGGTCCTGTAGGGGACCCTTGGAGGAAGGGCAGCACTGCCCTTGTGACTCAGTTTCTTCTCTAGGTGACTGCCAGGACAAGGACTCTGGCTGACTTGTGAGGACCTGTTCTTTTTGCAGTCATAATTACTACTAAGTGGTGGTCCACTTAATTGGATTTTCTTTATTTATAAACCAAAGGTTTACTTGAAACCACTATCAGTTTTTTTTGTTTTTTCTTTTGCCATGCTGGAGATTAAACCCAATACCTTGTGCTCTACCTCTGCGCTCCATTCCCAGCCCCTTTCTTATCTTGATACTGGCAGTTTTTAGGGCAGAATCTGTTCACTCATGTGGCCTCACGTAGCCATACTCTGGCTTGTCAATAGGGTGTGAACTGAGAATCTAGTGTTTTCCTTTTGACTGTATATAATTCCTGAAACCCTCCATCTTCAGGTCTGATTTGTAATTGACAGTTCTTGGGACACTCTGGGTCCTGGCTGTGTAGGCTGCTGACTGGGGAGAAAAGGCACTTGACACTTGGAAATCAAGGCTCTTTCCTGGAGGGATACTTAATGATCCACTTTGTTCTCTACTCAATAATTCTTTGTGGAAAACAGAAAAGTAGGCAAATAAAAATTTAACAGATGAAATTGTTCTTTAAAAGAGTGCTTTATAAGATCAAAGGTGCCAGGTGAAGAAAAGAAAACCCTGACATGTTTTCTACTTATAATGTTGTGCATACATTCTGACATTCGTTCCAAGCGAGTAAGAAATAACAAGACCTGCACTAAAAGCAGGATCAGGACCCAGAACTCAGCACAAGGTGAGGAGGGGTGTTGGCCTCCCCTATGACAGCCTCAGGGTGAGGTCAGTGCAATAACAGCCATCTTTTCTAAAAGCATCATCAGAACCTTCCCTCCCTCAGGCCCAGCACTGCTGCTCTCCTGCTGTGGCGAGAACTGGCATTGACCCAGGAAGGGCAGGGTTGCTGGGCTCTCAGGTAAGAGGCCATGTGAGTTTTCAGGGCCTCCCACCCAGGCGGAATACAACGGGGCCTCAGAGGGGGGCCTTGCCAGTGGCTCTGGGCCCAGCTTGCATGGATACTGCCCTTGGTTCCTGACTCCCTCGGGCTTCCCGACCTGAAGGTGAGGCCTAACTCACCTTGGGTTGGGCCGGGTGTGTGTCAAGTGAATAGCGGCCCTGTGGTTGTGTCTGAAGCCACTCACCTGGCAGAATGGATGTTTTTCTTTCCTTTTCTTTGCCCTTTGATTTCCCAGTGTCGGCCACAACCGTGGGCATCTGCAACCTGAAAGTTAGAGCTATGTATTCAAGTTATACAAGCACAAAAGCAACACACAGAAAATAAAAAGCATAAAGTGGTCCGATTCCTGTGCAGGCAATGACGCCACAGCTCACTTCTGTGACACAGTTGACTTCACAGTGTGAGCAGAGCCTACTGCTTTGCCAGCAAAGCATGTTTCCTCCCCAAGCCCCTGCCTTTTTTCCACCCCCAAATAAATCCAAGAGCCAGGACTGGATGGGACAGGACTTGCTGGTTCCATGCCACAAGGGATGCAGGGGCAGGTTGGTGCTCCTTCACTCAGGCATGTGGCAGGCTCTAGAGGCGCTGCCTCCTGCACATGTCCTATCCCTGTCGGGCGGGAGCGTGGAGGTCCCCAGAATCAAGCATCAGGGCCTCTTGTGCTGTGAGATCCCTGAAGAACAGCTCTGGACTTCTGTCCCATCCAACCCCACCACACAGATCCTGCTGGGTTTCAGGACGGGGGGCTCCACACAGCAGAAATTAAAGGGTAGGCCCATACCTGATTTCAGGGGAGCTGAGCAGGGGGAAGATGGGCTTCAGGTACTCCTCCATGGGCTCCAGGACACTCCTGAGCCTTCGCAGACAGGGGCTTTTCTCTTCAGTGGGTGCACAGTCTGAGTCCTGTCCCAACCCACCCATAACCTGTGGTCAGGACCCCATGAAACCCCATCCAGGTCAGTAGGTTGGCAGTCTGGTGGAAAAGGACCAAGCTCCTACCCTTCCACAGTGTCCTGGAGACAGGGTAGGGTGTATGTACGCGGGTACAGTGCAGGCGCACAGTGGACCCTGCCCCCTGCATGCTGCCAGCTTCCCCAAGACCATCCTCTGGAGGCCACCCTGATGCCCTTAGCCCTCTTCTGTTTATTCTGCTTACACCATGGAGGGTCCCACCTGTGGGCCAGGCCCCCAGGCCTGATTGACTGTATTCTGGGGAGCAGTGTCAGTTCAGCTTCCTACTCAAGGTCAGACTCTGCCCAAAGATTCAAAAACAACCGCCCCACCCTATGTGGTGTTTGGTCCCTAGATCATCTGCAGGTTGGGCAGAGGCCCATGCCTCCACCCCACCTGGGGGACTTGGTTCTTGGCCTTACAGTGCTTGGAGGCTGGGCTATGTCCTCCTGGTACACCTGGGCCTGGGTCTGCTCCCAGAACTCCTGGGTCCTGGCCAGCAGGTCTGAGAAGGCAGCTGGGCTCACAGCCACCCGCATCACTTTGCAATGGCCTGTGGAGACAAAGGAGCACTCATGAACCCCACAGAGCTGAAAGCAGAGCCACAAGGAATGGTGAGAGGAAGTAGGTTTATCTGTATATTGGGAGAGGGCTTCTCCACAGCGCAAGTGCTCTGACACCAGAAGTGAGACTGCTGCGCCTTCTTGGGCCTAGAAAGCTTTACCAAAGAAGGGCTAACAGAAAATAGAGGGGGCCTCAGACCCTGGAGGTAGAGCCCCAGTTTGGCTGGCTCCTGTGTACTAATGGGAAACACACTGGTGCTTCAATTCCTTTGTAGTACCTGGGCTCAGCCACCCCCACACCCTTGGTCTGTGTGGAGGGCTGAGTCCATCATGCCCACCAAGGATGGCTTCCAGGTGGGCGTTTGTCTTCTGGAAGTGGGAGGTCCTGCTGTGTGTCAGCATTTTGCTCACGCTCACCCGCAGCACCTGCACAGCCCCACTTGTAGGCAAGCTCACCACTCATTTGCAGTGCCTTCCCTTTGGCTGCAGGCGGGGACTTAGGTCTCTCGTAGGCAGCACCGTACAGTTGGGACCTGTTGGTAGGTGCAGGGTCACAGGTGGGTCCCAAGAAGAGATACACCTCAAAGCTTTGGGTCTCAGAGAAGCTCAAGGAGGCCAATTCTGCAACCTCATACACCACAGGCTCCCTCTCCATCTCTCCTTCTTTCCCTCTACCATGTGCCTTGGCAGACAGGGCTCCAGGAAGCCAGGCCATGTACTACCTGGTCAAGACTGGGAATTAGAACAGGCAGCACAAGGGTCACTGTTAACACAATGTGGGTCTCCTGTCATTGTCAGCAGGTGGGGCATCTGACCAGCTCTTTGCTCTACTTCAATGGTGAGCTCAGGCCTTGACATCCAGGCCCATCCAGACCGGATCACAGAGGTGTCCCCACCCCAGTTACACCTGCCTGACCTTTTCCAGGAGGATCGGGAGAGGGCCAAGAAGGCTTGCCTGTCTGGTGAGTAGTGCAGAAAGATGACTCGGAATGTGGGAGGAATCTCATTCAGGATGTTGAAATGCTGCTCAGTGACGCAGAGGTTCTGCCAAGCCTGTGTATGACAGAAGTAATCGAGGCTGTTAGGACACAAGGTCGCTCACTATTTTCCTGGGTTCCCAGGAGCTGTGGTCACAGCAGGGCATTTCCTGCCCAGCACTGGCAGGTGATTCAGTCCTGCGGGAATGACTGATGACTGCCACAAGGGGACAGCAGAGACCCAAGGAAGTCACTGACCTGTCAGAAGACTGTCCTGTTCTGTCTGTGCATGTGCTTATGTGAGAAATGAAATTTATATGACCTAACGTGCACACAAACCCAAACAAAGCAGGTGAAAAATTCCACAGTGGTCTTTCCTCTGGTCCTTCTCTGTCCTGTCTCTTGCAGTCAGGCATGCAAACACCATCACATGTATGCAGACACACACAGAACACGTAAGCATGCAGACATAGCCATGTCCTATGATGCCCCCAAAGAGGCCCTCTCTCACCCAGGCATTAAGGGCTCCGTGTGACCCTGGCCTGCAGGCTTCCATGGGCTATCGTCAGATTGTGGCTTCATCCTGTGCACCCCAGACACTGTACACGCTTAGGCTCATCATTGCCCATGAAAGGTGGCTGGCAGTGGGAGTCAGAGGGGTCCAGATGGCCCATGCTCCTCAGTAGAGCTCAAGGCTTCAAGTCAGAAGTTCAAGTTTGCAAAAATGAAATCATTTTTTAAAAACTTCTTGTTGAAATAGAATGTACAGCACAAAGTTTGACAAACCCTACATAAAGTGCTCCATGGACTTTTCACAATGGGCCATGCACACATGGCAGGTAAGAGACCATCCCCTGTCTTTAGGAGTGGCTTTTTGGCTGGGGCTCTTTACCCAGTGGAATGTGGCCAGCTCCACCCATGTTGGTTCGGGTGGTGGCCAGCCCTCCTCTTTGCTGCAGGACATTCCAGTGTATCAATACATCACACTTCTTATCCTTGGCATCTTAAAACCTCTTTTGGCTACCATGAATGCTGCCGTGATGAGCCTTCTAGTATTCATTATATGGGGACCAAGTGTTTCTTCTGGCTGGGCCCATTCGCGGAATTTCTAGATCAAGCTCATTCAGCTCCAGATCTTCCAAACCACTTTCCACCTTAACCTCCACCCTAGCCAACTGTTACCACAGGCCGACCCCTCCTTCTTCATCTTAGCCATTCTGGTGGGTGTCTATTGGTATCTGAATATGGTTTTTTGTACTTCCTTGATGCCTAATGAACACATTCAAAATGTTACTGGGCACTTATCTTTTGTGAAATCAGTCTCATGTTCCCTTTCTACTAAAGTGTCTGCCTTTACCTCTAAGGGATACATTGCCCTTCGTACACACAAGATACCAGCTTGTCATCAGTCGTGTGTGCTGTGACCATCTTTCCCACTCTGCAGCTTGCCATCTGACTCCCAGTGGTAGCTTTTTGATGAGAAGTTCTTAATTTCAATGAGGTTCAATTTATTACTTTGTCCCCTTTTATGCATAGTGCTTTTGTCTCCTGTCCCCTCAAGGGAACGAGCTCCACAATTCTGGGGGCTGAGTTGGCGTACAACTCAAGGGACCCACAGCTGGCAAGAGCTATGATTCTGTGAGTCACCTGTCAGGAGTTCCTGACCTATCATCCATCAGGACATCTTTGCAGAAAACCATGATGACTAATGACTCAGGGGACAGAGCTAGAGCAGCAGCTGAAGGGGAAAAGGTTGTTTCTGCAGCCCTTTGCCTGTGGGGAGAATTGGCATCCTGACAATGTGGAGCTTCCAGCCCACAAACCTGGGACCTTTCTCCATTCATTTAGTTCTTCAGTATCTCCTGATGGGGCTTACAGTTTTGTTAGTGTCCTCCCTAGTTATTTTTTTGACTCTATCACAAAGTGAATCATTTAAGCAATTTTCATTTTCTACTTACTTGTAACTGGCATGCAGAAATACAATTAATGTTTATAGATTGATCTTATAGCCTTTAACAGTGACCTTGCTACCTTTGCATGTCAATTGTAATAACCTATAGTTTCTTTATGATTGACTAGGTCCACAATCATGTTGATTGTGAATTCTATTTTTTCTTCTTCCATCAGAATATTTTCTATTCTTCTGTAACTTTGGATAATTGTATTTCTTTAGTTTATTCATTTGGCTCAAATTGGCAAATATATTAAAGTGAGATTTTAAATAATATGAACTTGTTAGCCTTTTTCTGAAACAGAGTCTCATTACATTGCCCAGGCTGGCCTTAAACTTGTAGTCCTTCTGTCTCAGCTTCCCCAGTACTTGGTTCACAGGCATGCATCACCATACCCAGCCCTTATTTTAACTGATATTGGAATGTTTAAAAACTGATACTAGAAATTTGTGCTTTCTCTCCTTTTCTTTCTCTATTAACTCTTTCTAAGTGTTTATGTACTTTATTACTCTATTCTTTGGTGCCAAACACTGCCTTGTCCACATCTCCTGTTAAACATTTATGTTAACTTTATTGGTTCTACTGTTATATTTATCTGTTACCTTCTTTTTGGTCTTGATGTACCTATCTTCTTGAACCCAAAACCTAAGTCACTGTCTTCCAGGCTTTCTTCTAGTGTTCCAGGTTGTTTCTTTCCTCTAAACTCTGTTTTGGTCAAGTCTCATAAGTTTGATGTGTAGTACGTTCATTCTCCAAGTCTGTTTAAGTGTTTTCTAAAACTCTCTCATGATTTTTTCCTGGATTACCTGGGTGATTCTAAGTGTGTTGTCTAATTTGAAGACACTTGTGCTGCTTACAGGCATCTTCTGTTACTGATTTCTAGTCTGATTACACTGTGGCTACAAAATAAACTCGAGGTGATCTTGGTCCTTTGGGATTTCTTGAGGGTGCCTGTGGCCTGGTCCTGGCAGATTTTGGTGGCCCACTGGGGCAGGATGCGTGTCCCGGCATCAGTGTGGCAGCATCTTCTGAATGTTGGCTAGACCAAGGCTGCTAAGACTTTCTGCATACAAGCTGACATCCACCCACTTGATCAATTAGCAATTGAGAAAGTGAGTGCCTTAAGCTTTCCACCAGAGCTGTGGGTTTGTCTATTGCCTCTTTTATCTGTCAATGTTTTAGATATTTTGAAGGGACATCACTGGGTGGATTGTGAGACCTTGCTGGGTTGAGCTGTATCATTATGAGGTATCCTTCCACTTGCAGTAATGCTTTGTGCCACATCTAACTTTCATCTGATTAGTACTCTCGTGATTTACATCTTTTTTCACCTTTTACTTTCAACATTTCTAGGTACTCTTAAGTAGCATACAGTTGGATTTTATTTTTCTTTTTGTCCAAACTGGCAATCTTAGTCTTCAATTTGGCATGTCCAGTCAATTTATATTTATTGTAACTACCGATATATTGGGCTTATATTTCCTACAGTACTATTCTTTGTCTACTGAGATCCTCTTTCTATATATTCCTTTACCCCTTCTTTCGGATTGGTAAGATATTATGACTAATTTTCCTTTCTATTAACCTAGTTACATATCATTTTAGTGGCCAATCCCAGGGACCATAACTGTCATCCTTGACTTGTGAATCTTACCTTTCCTAAGTAGAGATAGGACCTTAGAACCTTAAATTCTATTTACCTTTCCTTCCCTTTGCACTATTGTTGTCTTTCATTTTAGTTCTACAGTGTAATTCATGCCCAGGATGTTACATTTTGGCCTTAGGCAGTCATATTTGTTCAGTGTGCCAGGCCTGCACTTTGTACTTTGTCTCCTCTCCATCCTCTCTTGGCTGTTCACATTTCTGTCTGGGATTATTTTTCTTCTGCCTGAGGTCTCCTTTTAGTTTTCTTTTTATTACCTGTTGGCAAATGCTATGGCTTGTGTCTAGATGTACCCCCAAAGCCTCATGCAGTCATAGATGGGGTTTTTTCAGAAGTGGCTGGATCTAGAGTGTGTGACACTGGGATTGATTCATGGTGCAATGTCAGGCTCAGGGGCACTAGGATTAAAGGTCTGAGTGCTACCCGCCCTAAGTAGCCTGGATAAGATGTAAGGGTTAGAAAGAGCTGTGGTTGTTCCTTGTTACTTTTGCTACTTTCAGCCTGCCATGAACTGTTTCTCCTCTATGATACCTGTCTGTCATGCCACCCCGCCTTGGAGCCAGCCAATTATGGACTAGAACCTCTACAAACTATAAGCTAAATAAACCTTATCCCCTTTAACTTTGGGTGCCAGGTATTTTGTCCCAGCAATGAGAAAAGTAAGACAGAAAATTACTTCAGTTTTTGCTTGTCTAAAAATGTCTATATTATCTCTATTTTGTGGAGTACTGTATTTTTAAATATTCAAGGCTGGCTGTTCTTTTCCTTGACACATCCAGAGTCTTGTGTGGTTCTTTTTGGTTGCTTGAAGCATTGTCTCTGGGCCCCGGGTTCTCCTTGCTCTGTGTACTCAGGGGCAATTTTCTTGGTGTTTGTCCTGCAAGAGTTTGGCTGGAATTTCAGAACCCCTAGCCTCTGCCCCATGTTCAGAATGAACTGTCTACTCTTTAGAAGACTCGGATAAATGTGACTTTTAGCCTTTTGAGAGTCACCTTTTCTCAATCCTGTCTTCCCTGAGTCTTCCTCTCCCCTGAAGTTGTTTTCTCTGGACTCCAGTCTCTCTGAGCTTGGCTGCACACCTTCCCCTGGAGCCTGTTTGCCTCTTCATTTCCTGTGGACTGTGTGGATGCTCCCTGGGCCCCTTGTGTCCCAGAGGCAGCCTCAGTCCCCGTGTCTTCAGCATCTCCCAGGCTCACTGCCTTCTAGAAGCTTTCACATGAGCTCCATGAGGTGAGGACAAAATAGAGACTTCTGGTGGCTGTTCCACTTTGCTGTCCCCCTCCTGCATGTTGACCAGTTCATCCCAGCTGCTTGGGAATCTACCAAACCCTGGAACCCAGGAGGGACAGTCAGCTAGCTTTCCCATTGCATCCTTTCAGCTTAGCTAGTTCTTGTTGCTGTGCAACTGGTGCCACCTACTTGGCTCTAACTGGGGCCATTGTCATTAGCTCATGATGGCCTCAATCTTCTTCCTCCAACGCTATCCCGGGTCTGTGCTCAGAGGAAGAGGGAGGAGGTGATGGCCATTATGCTCCAGCCCTGGATACAACACTGCAATCTATTGGTGTCCCTGTTCCCACCGTTCCTACAAGGCAAGCACTGCCTTGTCCCCAGCTTGCAGGCAGCAGTGTGGGACCTGGCTCATGGCTGGTGTGTGGACTGTGCACACCACCCACCTGGATCTTCCCTCATTGCCTGTCCCATTAGTGCTGTCTAAGTGCCCCCCGTTTATTTCCATGTGGCAGGTGTCCCCCATCTCTCATTGGATGGGAGAGGCACCAGCTTTTCCTGCAGGTCCAGTGTACAGGCTGGCTACATCCTGTGCTCCTGGGCCGGCCTCAGATCTGGAGCTCTGTTCCTCTTCGACCTCTGGGGTCTGAGGGGGGCTGGATTTCCACCTCCCGGTTAAAGCACCAGTTTTGAGCAGGATGACATTGTTCCTACTGCTGATGACTGAGGACAGTTTTGGTTGCCACAATGGGGCCAGGGGTGGGAGTGCTACTGGCGTCCAAGGGATGGAGGCAGGGATGCTGCCCAAAGTTCTTTGGTGCACAAGTCAGCCCCACCCCACCCCACTAACAGAAAGGTCCAACTCCAAGTGTCAAAAAAGAAAGCCCTAGCTGAGGGGGCAGGAGTCAGAGGTATCCTGAGAAGACCAGGAAGCAGCCAGGAGGGAAGAGATGCTCTGTTAGAGCCCTCTTGCCTCTTTTCCAGGATTCATGAAATTTCATAATTTTTTCTTTAAATACTCAGAAATGATCTGCTAGTTCAAGTAAGAGAAGAAGGTGGCTAGCTACAGCACTCTGCAAATGTTTCTCAGGGTTATACTTTCTGTCTGCACCTGGGTCTAAGATGCTTCCTGGAGTAAGTGAAGGTAAGGGAGCCACCACCCTGTCATAGACCCCTGGGGCTTCGAACTGTTAATAGTACTACTTCTAGCCCTGCCCCTCATGGCCACTTTCTAGGGCATTTGTCATTGTCCCTCAAGGCCCAGGAGGAAACTGAGTCTCAGAGAGGCTCCCAGAACTGTGCAGTTGGCAAGGACTGGGCAGGATGTACACCTGAGCCTGTGTGATTTAAAGGCTGTTGTCTTAAGGCTAGATGGAGGGGAGTGGGGGGCTGCAGGGCCAGCAGGAGAAGCAGTGTAGAGGCCTCCCTCCCCAGTCACCTTGGAGATGGCAGCCAGCCTCTGCTCCACGCTGCAGAACAGGTTGGTGGAAGTCTTATCCCGGAGCCTCAGCTGGTGCTGGAGCTGCAGCAGGGCTGCCAACTGCGAGCTGCTGGTATTGGCTGTGGCTGTGAGAAGGATGTTCCGCATCATCTCTGCTGCTGAGCAGCTCTAAAACAGACGGCAGGGAGATGTCATGTGTGGTGTGACTACAGCTGGCCCTGTGGAAGGGTGAGCTGTAGCTGGACTGGGAGGAGGTCTGGCCAGGTAGTGCTGGTGCAAATGGCCTCAGGAAGTATTGCTTCTCGTGGCTGCCTATAGTCATATGGGATCACACTTGGGCCTCCATGAGGTTCACACAGGCCGGGCCATACTGGCCCTTTACTGCTGGATCTCCATACCTGCTTTGGTGACTTGGGATGAGCACACAGTTGTGTGTTCCCCATGAGCCTCAAGAACATATGGCTGGTAGCTTCCACTACTTGTGGGGCAACGGGGCCTGGGGCTCACGGGAACAGGGAGGACCTAACCTTTTCCAGTGACCGTGGTTAGCTCTCTCTGTAATGGAGTGCATCCCCATAGTGAAGGCCCAGCTGCAGCCTGGCTGGTGGGTGCTTGGGGCTTCCTCCCTCCCAGGGGACTTAGAAGGGCCTGGCAGGAGGTGCCCAGAGTAGCACTATACCTGAGATAGTGCCAGGAACTGACAGGTGGCCACAGGGTCCAGGGTGCCAATGCACTCAACCATCTCCAGGCTGGCAGCTGCTGCGATGTCCAGGAGGCTGCTGTCCAGGGCAACCTGTAGGCACTGCAGCAGCAGCTCGGATGCCTGGGCCAGGTACCGCTGGGACAGCACCATCCTCCTCTGTGGGCAGTACAAGGCTCAGGCTCTGCCAGGCTGTGTGGGCTGAGGCCACCCAGGCTTACGTACTTACCTTCAGACTCTCGCCCTTCCTGTTGTGTTCCTCTGGCGCTTCACTAAAGGCCAGTAGGTCCCTGGTGGCAGTCTTGACAACCCTGTCCTCTGCTTCCAAGTCTAGAGATTGGAGACTGCTCAGCTTGGCACCCACCTATGACACATGCAGGGTGATCATTGGGCTTGTATGGATTCATGCTTGGTGAGCATGGATGGGGCTAGGGAGGGGGCATCGCAGGCCAGTCTGGCCTCTCAGTGCCACTGGAGCCTCCCTAGCCTGCCCAACAATTGCTTTAGTGGATTTGGAGGAGCCTTGGCCTGAGATCCTGAGAGGACTACAAAAGTTGCAGTCTGGGTGTGGAGGTTGTGCTCTGAGAAAGCAATGTGAGTCTTGGAATCAGTTGCATTCTGCGGTCATTTTCATCCAGTCTTTTGGAAGCACTTTCCCTGTGTGTTGGTGCTGGTCAGTACTGCAATGAGTCAAATGCCCATCCCTTCCTCAGTGCAATCAGTCTGGTTAGGAAACAAAGACAGAAGCTAGGGAAGGAGGAAGGCAGGCCTTCCAAGAGAGCAGGGGCCCTGAAGAGCTGGAGTCAGGGGGCCCCTATGTATGTGGGATCATGAGGTTTCACAGTTCCAGTGGAAAGCTTAAGATACTTCCTCAGTTGCTAACAGATCAAGTGCATGAAAAGCCAACACATCTGCAGAAGGGCTGGGAGATTTGGGCCTAGCTGACATCCAGAGGATGCCACCTCACTGATGACTGATGTCAGGACAAACTCACCAGGGCTGGGCCACAAGCAACTTCAAGAAATCCCACTGGGAAGATAACAGAATGGTGAGCAGCAGAGAAACAGGGTCTCTGATATTTGGAATACAGACACTGAAATATAGCAACAGGAAGAAGAGGAAAGAGGAGGAAAGTGGGTCCCTAACACAGAGAAAAAATCTAAAGTGAGAATTAGAGCCCACAGGGAGAGCAAAGAGAGGGACCACATGCAGAAGAGGGAGGTGGTAAAAAGTGCTTTCTCCCTGAGCCCCAGCTGGAGGGGTGGGAGAGGCAGCTCAAACCTGCAGAGGCATGGTGACTACTGGCAACACCAGAGGCCTCCATGGAGAAATTCACCAGTGGAATGGAGCAGTGGACTCTGTGGGCTGTAGTGGCTGGTGAGTTATTCAGGTTCAGATGTGGCCCCACTCAGGGCAATTGGCCAATAGCCATTTTGGAAAGGGGCTCACAGAAGTCACAACTCAGAGCAGCTGTGGGTTGGCTCCATCTAGTGGCTCCAAGTGTCAGGGTAAGGCACAACTGAGTGCCAGCTGGCAGGAGGTCAGGCAATGGAGTTTAAAGCCAGCAGGAGACACTTGAAGTGTTGTGGGCTGAAAAACTCAGGACCCTGCCTCACAGCCAGAAAGAAGAAGCAGCCTGAACTTCAGTGGAACTAAAGGCCCAGGTTTGCTGGAATTACTCACCACTGCCATAATTCTACTGCTGGCTTCTTGGGACCAATCAACATGGATCTGGGCTATGTCTGCCTCCTCTGACAACCAGTGACAGCAGAGACACACCCTGAGGTGGACATTATTTTTTCTGCTTTTCTTTCTTTGCTTATTTATTTATTTTCTATTTTTTCTCTTTTTCTTGATTGCTTGTTCTTGACTGCTTTTATATGAGTTAGAACATTGTTTCTAGTTTTTATTTGGTTCTGTGCTTGTTTCTGTTTCTTCCTTCTTTTAGTCCTTCCCATTTTTTCATCAGTTCCCAAAGCTTGTGTTATCTTCCTTTGTCTTCAAGCCTTCCTTCTAATACCTTTCTCTTATTCTATTTCTCTATTTTCCCCCCTAGTCCCTTTTAAATGTTCTCTCCTGAGGGTAAAATCACCATATTGAGGGGATATTTACTCTACACAATTTTCTAGTTTGTTTTAGATTTGGTTATATAACTACAAATCCTGTCCATATGGATAAAAAGTCAAATTAATATTTACCATAGTTTGTCATTTTCTAGGGTGTGTTTGATTCTAGTATTATTAGTGATTGTGCTACTTTAGCCAAAGTGACATAATTGTTCTAATCAGTTGCTCTTCCTTGTATACCAAGACTGAGATTGCCTGAGGGTCATAAATAATACTATCAGGCAGTGCCAAAGAGGGGGCTAGGCTGAATAGGCAGCAATTTCTCATCCCCAATAAATTTAAGAGATAGGATCTTGCAACAATCTCAAAAAGCCAGCTACACCTGGGAGACATCCCTGAGAAGTAGTCATTTCCTAAGGGTTCTCAATACTAGCAATAAAGATACCTACCATAAACAATTTGCAAACATCAACACAGTAATTAATCTTTTAAAAATAGAAAATGAGAAGAGACAGAAGCAAGATGCAACTCCAGACTTCTAGCTCACCAAAGGCAAACTCAGGGGGCAATGAGGTGGAACAATTTGAAAGCCATCTAGACTCTCTGATGTAGTAACAGTGGAAGTAGCAAAGCAAATGAATGAGGCTCTAGAAAAAAATCAATTCAGAAATAATTTCTCAGATAACTTCAGAGTTGATCATAATGAAGGGCATGATTAATGGATCTAAAGAAGACACAGATTTAAAAAAATAGAGGAGCTTAGGAAGATGATGGAAACTATGAATGCCCAACATAGGAAAGACATAGAATCCATGAAACACATTCAGTCAGATATCCACGAGAATAAAAATTCTATTGAAAGTATACACAGCAGAATGAACCAGTGTGAGGACAGAATATCAGATTTAGAAAACAGGATTGCAGTTAGTGATCATGAAAAGAAAGATTTCTTAAAAATAGCAAGGGACCACGAAAAATCAATTGAACAGCTGCTTAGAGATGTAAAGAAGAATTGTATAAGTTTGATCAGAGTCAATGAAAAGGCAGGAGATACTGCAAATGACAAAAACTCTGTTCACAGAAGTAATGGCAGAAAACTTCCCAAGCATGGAAAAAGAATTTGACATACAGATAAATGAGGCATATACAACTCCAGTTATCCATGATAAAAATAAATCTACCCCAAGACATATAATAGTCAGGATTCTAGAAATTCAACACAAGAACAGAATATTAAAAGCTATTAGAGAAAAGAAACATATCACTTATAAAGGAAAGCCCATTAAAATTAAAGCAGACTTCTCAACACAAAACCTTAAGTCAAGGAGAGTTTGGAGCAAAGTATTTCAAGTCCTAAAAGAAGATAACCTCCAATTCAGATTGATGTACCCCATAAAACTATTTGTCAAAATTGATGGAGAAATAAGATACTTCCATGATGAAGGACACCTGAAGAAATTCACGACCACCAAACTAGCACTCCAAAATGTTCTGAAAGACATTCTACAAAGAGATAATAAACTATAACTCCATGAACCCCAACAGAATGACTCCCACAGGGGAAAAAATAAGAACCGAGACACATCATGTAAAGGTACAAGATCCCAATGATGAATGTAACTGCATTGTATACCTAAAATGTACCAATAAACTTAATGAAAAAAAAAGCACCTACAAATAGTACCTGTAAAAAGATTACAGGCAGAGATTTAATGCAATTTTGTGGAAGTTGTAATATGTAGACCACATTTAAATGAAGTTTTACATTTGGAAAAAACCCCCAATGAATCCACCAGGCAAGGCAAGTAATTAAACATAGGGGAAAGAAAGGGAACCAACAATAGGAAAATAATATAATGACAAGGATAAATCAGTACGTATCAGTTATAACCATGAATGTAAATGGTCTCAGTCCACAATCAAAAGAAACAGACTGGCAGAATGGATCAAGAAACAAGATCCAACAATATGATGCATACAAGAAACACATTTAACTTAAAAAATTCATAGACTGAAAGTCAAAGGATGGAAAACAATACTTCATGTGACAGGGACTTGGAAAAAGCAGGGGTAGCTATTCTATTTGCAGACATAGTGGTTTTCAAGTCAAGATGAAAAGAAAAGATAAAGAATATCACTTTATCTTTGTTAAGGGAACAATCCAAGAGGAAGAGATAGCAGTCATAAATATATGTGCACCAAATACCAGCACACCTAACTATATAAAACAAATATTAAGGGACGTGAAAAATCAAATAAGCACTATTACAATTGCAACAGGGATCTCAGTATCCCCTGTCACAAATAAGACAGATCAACTAGACAAAAAAATGAACAAAGAAATATCAGAACTTGTAGCAGACACTTCTGCCCAGTAACAGCAGGCTATAGTGGCACAAGCTTCTTGCCCCTCCATAATTTGGCTGTATTACATTGGAAGTAGCAGAATTTGGATGAGTTCACTCCCAGTCAAGGTCAACTGACTCCAACCAAATTCTTCCCCTCCAAATTAACCATTTGTTCTCTTCATAAACCTCAAGCTCCTAGAAAAACAAGAACAAGTCAAACTGAAGTTCATACAAAGGAGGTGATTATAAAGATTAGAGCAGAAATCAATGCAATTGAGACTAAGAAAACAATTCAAAGAATCGATGAATTGAAGAGTTGGTTCTTCGAAAGATTAAATAAAATTGACAAACCCTTAGGCAGTCTTATTTTAAAAATGGAAGAAAAGACAAAAATCCACACATTGGGGAATAAAGAGGGTGAAATCACAACAAATCCTGCAGAAATCCAGAAGATCATTAATACCCACTATAAGAACCTATACTCTCACAAGATGGAAAACTTAGAACAAATGGACCAATTTCTAGATATATATGAATTACTAAAGCTGAATCAAGAAGATTCTAAATAAAGATTTAGATAAATAAATTGATAAATATTTATTTATTTAGATAAACAAATCTTCAATAAAATTGAAGATGTCATTAAAAACCTACCAACAAAGAAAAGCCTAAGCCCTGATGGATTCACTGCTGAATTCTACAGGAACTTTAAAGAAGATCTAATGTCACTACTCCTTAAACTCTTTGATGAAATTGAAAGGGAAGCAATACTCCCAAATTCATTCCTGGAAGCAAGCATTATCCTGATAGCAAAATCAGAGAAGGATCCAACCGTAAAAGAGAACTACAGGTCAATCTCCCTAATGAACATAGATGCAAAAATCCTCAATAAGATACTGGCAAACAGAATGAAGCAAATCATCAAAAAGATTATACACCATGACCAAGTAGGATTCATCCCAAGGATGCAGGGATGGTTCAACATATGCCAATCAAGAACTGTAATACATCATATTAACAGAGCCAAGGACAAAAACTACATGATCCTCTCAATAGATGCAGAAAAAGCACTTGACAAAGTCCAACACCCATTCATGATAAAAACTCTACAGAAAATTGGAATAGATGGTCTTTCTCTCAATCTGATAAAAGCCATTTATGACAAATCAACAGCCAACACCATGCTAAATGGTCAAAACCTGAAAGAATCAGTAATAAGACAAGGGCACTCACCATCACCACTCCTGTTCAATATAGTTCTGGAAACATTAGCCAGAGAAATTAGACAAGAGAAAGAAATAAAAGGCATAAGGATAGGAAAGGAAGAAATTAAATTATCATTGTGTGGAGATGACATGGTACTCTACATAGAAGACCCCAAAAACTCCAAAAAAGACTTCTAGATTTAATAACCAAGTTTGATAGCACAGCAGGGTACAAAGTCAACATTCAAAAATCAACAGCATTCCTGTACACAAATAACAAACTCACTGAGAGGGAAATCAAGGAAACCACACCTTTCACAATAGCATCAAGAAAAATGAAATACTTAGGAATCATCTAATGAAGGAACTAAAAGACCTTTACATGAAAAACTACAGTACTTTGAAAAAGGAGATTAAAGAAGATACCAGAAAATGGAAAAATATCCTCTGTTCTTGGGTAGGAAGAATGAGTATAGTGACCATGGCCATCCTCCCAAAACTGTTATACAGATTTAATGCAATCCCAATCAAAATACCAGTAGCATACCTCCCAGAAATAGAGAAAACAATCCTAAAATTCATTTGGAACCAGAAGAGACCTAGAATAGCAAAAGCAATTCTAAGCAGCAAAGGCAAGGCAGGGGGCATCACAACCTCTGACATGAAATTATAACACAAAACTACCATGATAAAAACAGCATGGTACTAGCAAAAAGCAGACCCAAGGATCAAGAGAACAGACTAGAAGATGCAGAAACAACTCCAAACACGCTCAGCCATCTTGCCTTTGACAAAGAGGCCAAACATCTTCACTGGAAGAAAGATAGTCTCTTTAATAAATGGTGCTGAAGATTAAACTTAGATCCATATCTCTCACTATACACTAAACTAAAATTGAAATGGATCAAAGATCTAAATATTAAAACAGAAACACTAAATCTTCTGGAAGATAGGACATGTAGAACTCTTGAAGACATAAGTGTAGGCAAAGACTTTATGATCAAAACCTCAATAGCACAGGAAATATCACAAAAAATCAACAACTGAGATCTCATCTTATTAAAAAGCTTTTGCACAGAAGAAGAAACTACCAACAGAGTGAAGAGAAAACCCTCAGGGAGGAAAACATTTTTGTTGGCCATTCCTCAGAAAGAATTAATATCTAGAACATATAAAGAACTAAAAAATATCAGATTCTCTAAATTTAATGATCCAATCTAAAAATGAGTATCTGAAATTGACACTTCTCAGATGAAGAAGTATAAACAGCAAATAAATATATGAAAAAATCTTCAACATCAGTGGTCATTCGAGAAATATAAATTAAAAGAACACTGAGATTTCATCTCACTCTCCAAAGAATGGCTATCATCAAGAAATTAACCAATAACAAATCCTGGTAGGGCTGTCTCAAAAAAAGAACCCTTCTCCACTGTTGGTAGGAGTATAGGCTGGTGCAACCACTGTGGAAATCAGTGTGAAGATTCCTCAAAATCTAATACTAGAGGTTGTATCTGACTCAGTTATGGCCCTTCTAGATATCTTCCCAAAAGAGTTACAAGGATTATTCCACAGTGATATATGCACATCCATATTTATAGCAGCACAGTTTTTAATAGCTAAATCTTGGAAATAGCCCAAATACCCATCGACCGATGAATGGATAAAGAAGATGTTGATTTTTTTATACAATGGAGTACTACTCTGCCATAAAGAAGGATAAACTTGAGACTTTTCCAGGTAAATGGATGCACCTTGAGACCATAATATTAAGTGAAATAAATTGGAGACACATTCAAATATCTCATGGTTTCTCTGGTGTGAGAAACCGAAAGTGTACATAAGGACCAAAATGTATAATAGATATCGTGAAATAGGAAGAAAATGTTCAAATGGGAGGAGGAACAAAAGAAGGGAGAAGGGGAAAAGAAGGAAGGGAAAAGGAAAAAAAGAGAATAGAAGGAAAAAATGGAAACAAAGCTCTTGTAAATAAGGAAGGGAAGAGAGGTTGAACGGAGGGGAGGGAAAGGGGAAAAAAGAAGAATTAAGATACATCATGTACAGGTACAAATTCTACACGATGAATGTTATAATTATGTAGATCTAAAATGTACCAATAAAATTAAAAATAGCATTGTGTGAGAAAAAAAGAAATCTGAAATAACTGAAATTATCCAAGTTTGTTTTTCAGTCACAATGAAATCAGACAAGAAATCAGTAACAGAAGATGCCTGTAAATAGCACAAGTGCCTTGGAATTAGACAACACACTTAGAATCATCCAGTTTGTCAAGGAAGAAATCACAATGGGATTTAGAAAACACTTAGACTGATGCAGAGAATGAAGATACTATACATCAATATCAAAACTTGGCCCAAACAGGATTTAGAGGAAAGATACCACCTGCAATATAAGAAGAAAGCCCAGAAGACAGTGGTTTCATCTTTGTTTTCAAGAAGATAGACTAACAATAAGACACAACTATGAAAAAATGAAGGGAACATGCAAAGGGAGGTGGGAGGTGGGGCTGGAGACCCCAGGCCTGGGGCAGAATCTGTGCGTTTCCTGGAGCACGTTTGTTTGTGTTTCATGACAGCCCCTCCCTGCAGGGGTCATCTCCACCATCCCATGACTAAGGACACCAGCTCCTAAGAGGGTGGTGCGCAAAGGCCTCCTTTCTGGTTCACTTGTACCTGAGCCAGAACTTCTGTGCGGGGATTCATGAACACTGGCTGAATCAAGGGCCAGAGCCACCTGTGCACCCAACATAGGTCTCATCCTGTCCTGGGTCCTGAGGACACAGGACAAACAGCCACAAGGGGCTGACCCATGGGCTGCATAGACACTGCTGGGGACTGCATTGGTGTGAAGCCTGGTGGATGTGGAGCCTGCTGCTTTGACTTGGGGGGGCTCTTCCTAAAGGAGCTGGTCTGTGGGAACATCTTGGTTTGTCCGCCAAGGCAGATACCTTCCCTGTGTAGGAACTGCCTCTGTACAGGTGTTCAGGAAGGAGACCTGGGACCTCTAGGGCTTGTAGGTATTGTCACCAGGGTCCTTGGTGGGCAGATAGCTTCTGAGAGAGCACTTGGTCCTGTGGGGGAGCCTTGCTGGGGGCCTTTCAAGGAGTGGGCCTTCTTGGGTAGGGGAGAAGGAAAAGGTTTCATTTACAATTTCAAACAGTCTTAGCTGCACTGATCCTGGGTTGTGTAGAGGGTGGAGAAGCAGTGAAGGTAGGCAGGATTGTCTCACTGCATGTTAGGATGAAGCCAGCACGCAGAGCTCAGCATGCCCCAGAGCAGTACTTTAGGCTTTCTGAAACTCCCCAGGGTCTTGTATATGGCCAGGCAAGAGCCACTGAGGTGGGTAGATGCTAGGGTCATGCTCTTCCTCATTGAGGTTGTCAATGAGTCTCTCACATCCCAGTTTCAGCATGAGATCAGATGGTCCTAAATCTAACACCTGTGCTCTTTAGGAACAGGCGGTGTTTGAACCCTAGATGTGGGTGGGAAGGAGGGCACCTACCAAGAGGCCTTCTTCCCAGTGGAAGGAAGGGTGTAGGGGGTCCACCTGTATGGCTAACAGGTGGAGGGCCCTCCCAGCCAGGCCCAGGAGCTGGGCACGGATCTCCACGCAGCCCACACACAGTGGCTGCAGGCTCCCCAGCTGTGCCAGTGCCGTGTGCGCCAGGGTCCGCTTCAGCGTGAGCCATTGCTTCAGGAAAAGAAAGAGACACAGTCACCACTGACCCACACGGGCAGCCATCCACCCACTGGGGAAGCTCAGGAAGCCCATGAGTCCACCCTCCAATGCCAGGAAGAGGACATCTGGGGACTTTTGAAAAATACCCCTGCTCTGTGGGGTACTGCTTGGTAGTGTAGGGGTCCCCCAGGCTTAGGTCACAAAAGGTTGCTTTTATAAACTTAAATTGGAGCTCAGGGACAAATCAATTTCAATTTTAGAACTATCTTTGGTTGACTTATATTCATGTCAAATTAATTTGATTCATATTTCATGATATGTAAGAAAATGTAAAATGTAAAAGTATGTTTCTTTCAAAACAGGTATTTCCCATATTCAGTTTAGCTTTAGAAAATTTTTTTTCCTTTTGTGGTTTTGGGTATTGAACTCAGAGCCTTGTGCACACTAGGCAAGTTCTCTACTGGAGCTACATCCTCTGACCATAGTTTAGTATTTTTTAAAAAGCACAATGTAATTCATCTTTGTAGCGCCCTCTAGCATGCTAGCATAATTAGTTGAAGTGCACTCAAGGCCTGGGAGGAGAACAGTAAGGTCACGTGGGAAGCATCTCCCAATAAGACCGTCATTGTAATCAGCCAGTTAAGTCCCCTCAAATGACCAGACAATGCCTTTCTTCTCCAAGGCTTGGCAGCCAAATCATCCAGCCATCAAGAGCTACAAAAGCAGGAGACACTTAGGTCTCCACCGATCCACATCCTTCTACAGTGAAGGCTGTGCTTAGTGTGAGTGGACTAGTGGATGTCATCCCAGGGAGCTTCCCTGTAGAAGATGTGTACTAAGACGGCCTGACAATCACCAGCCCGATGGTCGTGTAGTCACTAGTGTTCTGCAGATAGTATGCCAGCAGCTTTTCCAAGGACCCCTGCTTCAGTCGCTGCTCTAGTGCCTGTTCCCAGGTGAGCTGCAACATGTCCAGACAAGTCTCCACAAAGCTGAGTTTCAGATGGGCCAGCCTCCGCATCAGGGGGGTGTTGACATTCTGTAACTGATATGGCCAGGTGCCTGGTCAACACAATAGACACTTTCTGATGATACTAAGCCTACATTTTCATGACTTTCATGAGGCATAACTGGCATGTCGTAAACTGCGCACAACTACAATGTAAAACGGACACATTTTGATGAGTACAGCCCAAACCATCACCACCACAGAGATAATAAATGTACTCTCCACTCTCTAGGTTTCCCATGTCCCTCTGTGATTCCTCCCCTTCCCTCTTCCTGAACCTCCCTCCTTCATAGGCCATTACTTATCTACTCCCCAGCACTACAAATTAGTTTGTATTTTCTACAATTTTGTATAAGTGGCACCATACACATGTAGTATTTTGTCTGGTTTATCTCATTCAGCATAATTATTTTCAGATTCATTCTTGAGCACATTTGTCCCTATTTGTAGCTGAGTATTATTCCACTGTATGGATGTTCCATAGTTTGCTTATTCACTCAAATATTATTTCCAGTTTGGGGCTACTACAAATAAAGCTGCTGTAAACTTTCACTTACCAGCATTGTTGTGGGTAAATGCTCTCACATCTTTTGAGTACCCACCTAAAAGTGGAATATCTGGGTCATATGGTGTACCTGTGTTCAACATTTTATGATCTGCTGAACTGTCTCCAAAGTAGTTGCCCTGCCAGGAATGTGTAAGGTGCTATTCTCTCCACATCCTTGCTAACATTGGGTGTGGTTAATCTTCAAAATTGTACAATAGGTGTGTGGTAATTGCTTGTGATGGTTATAATTTCTATTTCTTAATTGACTGATGATGTTTATCTTTCCAGGTGCTTATTTATCATCTATATATTTTTTGAGGACATGTCTGTTCAAGTATTTGCTCATTTTTTAGTGGGTTGTTTTTGTTTTTAACTTTTGAGAGTTTTGGGCTGGGGATTTAGCTCAGTGGTTCCGCTGCCTGCCTTGCAAGCACAAGGTCCTGAGTTCAATCCCCGGTGCCAAAAAAAAAAAAAATCGAAAGTTTTAAAATGTATATATAATGCCATTATCACATGTATGATTTGCAAATATTTTTCACACTCTGTGGCTTCTAGTTTCATCATTATCTTTTGAAGAGAATTCCAATTTATCAACTTATTATTTTATGAATCATGCTTTAGGTGTCATATATAAGAAATATTTGCCTAGACATTTTATAGTTTTAAACCTTCTATTTAGGTCTACAATCCACTCTGAGTTATTATTATTACATATAGTAGGAAATATGAATTGAAGTTCAGTTTTCTGGATGTACACATCTAATTGTTCAGCACTATTTAAAAACTATCCTTTCTTCACTGAACTTTGTGCTTTTACTGACATTGTCTCCTGCATGTATCTGTGCAGAAATTCTTTTACCTTCCATTCATCTGTTTGTCTACTCTTATACTAGAATCACACTGCCTTGACTTCTTAGCTTAATAATAGAATTTAAAATCAAGTAATGTTAGACTTCTAATTTTGGTTTTCTTTCCCAAAGTTGGGTTGGTTATATTAAACCTTTTGAATTCCAATATGAATTTTAAAATCATTTTGTCAGTTTCTGTTAAAAAGCTTGCAGTGACCTTGATCAGGATTGTGGATAACTCAGGGAGAACTGATATCTTAATTAGTCTTTTGATCTGTGAATCTCACATGACTTTTCATTTATCTGTGTTTTATTTAATTTTCTCAGTCATGTTTTATAGTTTTCAGGGTACAAGTTTTCATATTTTGGGGGTCAAATTTCATTTTATTCTGTCATAAGTGATACTTAAAAAATTTTTAATATCAGATTGATTGTTCCTACTATATAGAAATATGTGATTGACATTTGTATATTGTTATTGTATCCTGTAACTTAACTAAATTCTATTAATATATTAATCTTTATTAACTCTATTTATTAGCTTTAATTTAGCTTACTAAGAACTTTAATTTTTTTGGTACATAATCTATGATTTTCTATGATCATGTTATCTGTGAACAGACAGTTTTACTTCTTTTTTTCCTAACTAATTTAGATGCTTCTAAATTATGTTTCTTGCTTTATTATTTTGGCCAGAACTTCCAAAACAAGGCTGAATAAAAGTGGTAAGAGGACAAATACATCCTTGCCTTAGTGCTTTTCTTTTTTTTTTTTAAACTCTATTTTATTTATTTATTTATTTTTTTGGTACCAGGGATCGAACTCAGGTCCTTGCGCTTGTGCAGCAGGAGGCGAAACCACTGAGCTAAATCCCCAGCCCGCCTTAGTGCTTTTCAAAGGGGGAAGCATTCAGTCTTTTGCCAGTAAGGATGATATTAGGTCTGGTTTTCTCATAGATGCCCTTCATCAGGATGAGGGAGTTCTCTTCTAAATATTTGGTAAGAGTATTTATCAGGAATGGATGTTCGATTTTTGGCAGAAGCTTTTGTGCATTTACTGAGATGGTCCTATAGTTTTTTTGTTAATATTTTCAAATTGATAAGTCAAATTGTTGTATTTTTAAATGTAATACTATTCCTGTGATAAGCCAAACTTAGTCATAATGTATTATCTTTTTAATACATGTTAACTTAATTAAAAAAAATTTTGTTCAGAATTTTTGAACCTGTGTTCATAAGGTATATTGGTATATAGTTTTTTATTTGCTTTTGTTTGTAGTGTCTAACTTGTTTTGGAATCAGGGCTATACTAGACTCATGGAAAGTT
Organism: Heterocephalus glaber; assembly: GCF_053883595.1. NCBI lineage: Eukaryota > Metazoa > Chordata > Mammalia > Rodentia > Bathyergidae > Heterocephalus > Heterocephalus glaber. The sequence continues at coordinate 51,972,048 of NW_028258320.1, read as the reverse complement.
GGAATGTATTTTTTCTCTTTCAACATTCTAGGAGAATCTATGTAGAACAGGCATGACATTTTTTTCTTAAATATTTGGTAGAATTCACCAGTAAAGCCACCTGGGCCTGATATGCGTTTTGTAAGAATACTTTCAATTGCAAATTCAATTTCTTTAATTTGTGTAGAGCCATCCACTTATCTTTCCCTGAGTGGGCTTTGGTAGACTGCGTCTTTCAAGGAATTTATCCACTTCACCTGAGGTCCCCAAATCAAAACATTTCCTTATTATTTTTTCACTATCTGTAGAACCCATGAAGACATTGCATCTCTCATTTCTGACTTTAGCTATTTAGGTCCTATCTTTTTGGTCTAGTATATCTGATTAGAAACTTCTAAATTTATTGACTTTCTTAAAGGATAAGTTTTGGTTTTGTTGACTTTCTTTTTTATTTTTGTTTTCTATTCCACTGATTTCCTCTCTGATCTTTCATTTCTATTCTTCTACTTATTTTGGATTAGTTTGCTTTTCCTCTTTTTAAAGGCAGAGGTGGAGGTCATTGATTTCTGATATTTTTTCTTTTCATATACAGGTATTTAGTGCTACAGATTTCCCCCTAAGGACTGAATTGGCAACTTCTTAAATTTTTTTGATATTTTTTTCTTTAGTTCAAAGTACTTTCCTTTTTGACTTCTTCTGTGGTTTATAGTTATTTGAGTGTAAAATATTTACTTTCCGAATACTTGGGGTTTTCCACACACATAGGTTTTGGTTTTAAAAATTAAAGTAAAATTCCTATAAGACAAAGTTAACAATTTTAAGCTCACAACTTAGTGGCACTTGGTATATTCACAAAATTGTGCAATCATTATCTCTCTCTAGTTCAAAACATTTTCTTCACTCCAAAAGGAAACCCATTAACAGTTATTCCTCAACGTTTCCACTTTGTCCCTTAGCAATGACTCATCTTTCTGTGTCTATGGATTTATCAGTTCTATAGTTCTGTTTTTGATTTCTAATTTAATTCCATGTGATGACAATATATGCTTTGTATGACTCAAATCTTCAAAATTTACTGAGACTTGTTTCATGGTCAAAACTATAGTTTATGCTGGAAAATTTTCATGCACATAGATGAATGTTACTCTGTTGTTACATGCAACATTTTATAAATATTAGATCATGTTAGTTGACAGTTTTCAAATCCTCTAATTTTTTCTGATTTTCTGTCTACTTGTTCCACTAATAATTGAGAGAGGGGCATAGAAATCCCTGACCATAATTATAGATGTTTCTATTCCTCCATTGCAATACTTATCAGTTTTTTCTTCATTTACTTCAAAAGTCAAGTACATAATTGTTTAGATTGCCATGTCCTCTTAGTTACTAGATTCCTTTATGCCAGCTATGTCATGATTCTTTTTTTTTGGTACCGGGGATCAAACTCGGAACCTTGTGCTTATGAGGCAGGCAGCGGAACCACTGAGCTAAATCCCTGGCCCATATGCCATGAATTCTTGTATCCCTGATGATGTTTGCTCTGAAATCTGCTTGTGTGATGCTAATACAGCCACTTCAGATTTCTTTTGACCAGGGCTAGCATGAGATATTTTTCCATCCTTTTACTTCAAACTTACTTATATTTTTATGATTAAAGAGGTTTTCTGTGGGGAACACATAGTTGGGGTTCCCTTCTTATATAATCTGACAAAGTCTGAGGACAGGCTGTATACTTTGCCCACAGGCTTGACTGAGGTTACTGAGTTTCCCCAATCAGGTTGGGGGAGCAGGTGCTGATCCCTTCCTGAGTGAGCACTAAGCACTGTTTCCTGTAATCCTTTCAGCTGGTTCTTCCCGAGCCTTGAGGAACTTCCTCCCAAGGAATATGTTGATGAGGCCTTAGGTAGACACTCTGGATCATCCCCTGAAGATCTCTGTGCACCATTCTTCTTTGTTAGAATCTGAACTTCCAACTCTAGCTACATCTCTCTTCCAGAACTCTCAGCTCCATTCCCTGACACAGAATCCATCTCGGCTCCCCTCTCCATAGCCACAGTAAGCATGGACCTTAGCTCAGGAGTTACTGTTTGTCATCATTGAAGTTCAGGGCTTTGAAAATCCTTGTTTCATGTATTTTGGTTATTTCAGATGGGAGAGTAAATCTAGTTGCTATTACTCCATCTCAGCCAGAAGTAGAGGTCAGCTGGGTTTTTCAGAGATGAATTATGGTAGTGAGTATTTTATATGCTGCTGGGAATGACAAAGATGTGCTCAAAGAGCCAGAACTTGTACTTACGTCTTGAAAGGACAGTAACCCTTGAGTTCTGTGAAATATCCCTTCTTCCTCAGCCACAGCTTTCTGGACCAAGTCATATATTTCCAAGCGATATGCAGTTTTTTGCTCTTCATCTTTCTCGATTTTGGCACATAACCTTTATACAATATAAGAATGGAATTTAGAACAAAGATATTAAATATATGTCATTAGTACTAACTGATATATAAATACATAATTTTCACAAAATTATACTCTATTTTCTTAGTACTTAAAATTTTGTAATTAGATGTTTTGATGTAAAGATATGCTCAAGATATTTTAAAGCAAAGATTAAAAAACAGAATAACACGGTAAGTGCACTGTGACACTATGCTTGTGAAAAATGAAATCTGTGCCCAAAAGTCATCTGACGTGACAACACCACACCAGTCTGCTGGCTAACCACCTAGTTTCCTGCCTTTCCCACAGACCCAAGATGGCGCTGTACTACATCTAGACATGACTTGGGTTGGACTTCCTAGGTGTCAGTGTACTGTCCCATGTGAAGGCTCAGTAATGGCTACCCAGATTTGCTTGTGTGTAAACAGGCATGTGGGTGCCCAGGGTGGATGGAGGGTGGCCTAGTGGAGTGGGGAAGGGTATCTGTGAGGCTTTGTCAGCACTGGGTTGGTCATGCCCTGGAAAGGGGATTGAGTTGGTGTGGATGACAGTGTGCATGAGTGGGACCCTTATGTGAACATATATAAGTTTGTGGGGTTGGTGGGGTGTGTGTGTCTGCAGAGGCTGAGTGGCATCCTGCCAAGGTGGGGCAGAAACAGGAAGGAATCAAGGGCTGGAGGACTTGTGGAGGCTGTAGGTCCCCAAAGTGTGTCCCTAAGGGAGGTGTGGGCAGCCACAGGGCCAGGGCCAGGAGGAGGCCCCTGGGAGACCTGTAGGGTGTTAAGAGGAAAAGTGGATGTGGTTCAGGAGGTGTGGATGAGACGGCAGTGGGAGGAGCTGCCTGGGGCCCACAGGAACTGCAGTGGCTGTGGGCACTGGAAATAAGGGGTCTGTGATCTGTGAGGACTTGGAGAAAGCAGCAGCTGTAGTGGACAAAGGGCCATGGTCAGTCCTGCTGAGAACAGCAAACCATGGTGCAGCTCCTCTGTCACAGGCAGCATCACTGGTGAAGTCCTTACCTCTTTATCTTTGCACGCTCTAGTTTTATATCAACACAGTTTCCCTTGTAGCCACAGTTGATAAACTTTTCCTCAATTTCCAGCAGGGAATTGTCCAACTCCTTCAGTAAAACTAAGCACTCAGAGAATTCGCTGTCGGGTGAGTCCTGGATAATTTGGATCTGAAGGCTCACACACCTGCTGGACAGACAACTTTCAGGGGCTGCAAGGCCAGGGTTCCCATACAGACTCAAAAGCCTCAGACCATGGTGACACTTGCTGTCTGCAATGTCTGCCCAGTGATGTTGGATCAAACTTCTGGCCTTTTTCACAAACCAGAAATTTACAGCTATATTCTTTGATCACATGCAAAGTTAGAGACCAACAGACTCAACTCTCGGTATTAGATTCAAAGTGAAATTATAAAACACACCCTCAAATGGCCAGCAAGTGAATAAAAGAATACCCAGGCTGAAACAATGAGTTCTGTATGATCAAACCCAAAGGATAGTGCGGATGGGATGCAGAGGCACCTGCACCAGGACAGCCTTGGCCAGCTGCTCCAATGCAAAGCACCACACAAACAAGAAGCTCTGCTGCTGTGTACGATGAGCAGAAAGCCAGTTCTTGGGAAGGGTTGAGTAAGTTGGAGCACCAACATCCACCCTGAGGGGCCAGGCCTGAGAGGGCCTCCAGAGCTGTGGGAAAGGCACTGAGGAAACCAGAGCCAGAGTCAGCCCTGCAAAGCCAAGGAAGCTCCCCGTGCTCTGAGGTCCATGGCATCTTCTCCAAGCCATGCAGCCTGCACATCTGGATGCAGGTCTTCTCAAAAGGAAGCTGGAGGCTTTGCAGGGACTTCTGCTATCCCCTGGAGTTGGGAGAGGGGGTTGTGGCCCTGTTATGTCTGAGCCTCCTTGGGTGTGAAATACAACATTAACATGTAGGAAAGTGATCATGACTCTCACAGGAACGCGCAATGATACCTGGCTTCCAGATCTGTGGCGATGAATTCCAATATGGGCATTCGGTTAGGCCTTTCCTTCTGGAGGACTTTGAAGGCAACGATGAGTTTTTGAAATAGACAGCAAATCTGGAGATAACCGGGTTCAAAATTACTGTGGGCCCAGGGACAGAGGCCTCCCCACCGCTGTGTCCCCCTACTGAGCACCACATCTGATGTACTCCCACATACTCCTTACCACCTTTCTCCCCTCATCTTCTGTGGACAAGATCGCTTCTGCCAAAGTCAGGGTTGAATTGTACCAAAACTCCTCATTTCCACCCAGTTTCTGGGCTTTCTCGATCATTTTCTTAGCTTGTCCATGGTTGTTTTCCTTGTTGGCCAACTGTGCTAGAAGGAGCAGGCATTGGGATACTGCACAAGGATCATCAAGTTCCTAAAAGGATAGAAATGCATGCATATAGAGAGAGGGGAGAGAGAGAAAGAGAACACTTGTGGGCTGCCTTGGGCTCCAGGCCTTGGGACTTCTCCTGCAGCTGGAGAATAAGGCCTCATGTTTGCCCTTGAAAGAGAGATCTGTGTGTGTGTGTGTGTGTGTGTGTGTGTGTTATTGAAGGACACAGAACAAGCTTCATGAAGGGCCTGTTTCCCAGCCAGAAGTATCTCAGCTGTGTGCAGGTGAAAGGAGCTACCTTAGAGGTGATGAACTGGGAGGTTCCTCACCTGGAAAGCCAGGTGAGCCTCTGACAGGAGCAGCCGGGCTGGCTGGTACAGGTCCATCTCCAGCAAGACCTCTGCCTTGAGCATCCACAACTGGGGATAGGATGTGCCATCCAAGCCCTTCCCAGTCTCTCCATTTATCTTCAGAATCTGCAAGATACCACAGTCCTAAACTGCCACTGTTTATGTCTGCGTCCTATGTGACATGCTTTGGTGAAAAGGGGTCTTTCCCTCAGCACTGGGACTCAGAAAGCTTGTAGGCCTCTGCCCACTGGCAAACTCCATGCCTCCTGGACACCTGCCTCTCCTAACTTATTCCCTTACATCCACCTAAGTCCACCACTAGTTGCAGTGCAGGCACTGTCTCCCCTACTCCCTTCTCTGTGTAACTGACTAGAGTGGATGGGTCACCAGTGTAGCTCAGCAAGGTACATGACTGGCCCTGAGCCTCTTCGACTTAGGTTACTTGCTAAGGCCTGGTCCTGTTAGAGGAGGCCACACACTCTGATCCCCAAGTGCTTTCTTATTGCATCTCAAATGTAGACTTTGATGGGCTCATGAATGGGGCTCAAAGCCTGGCACTGTAAAGAATCAGGTTCTTGGTGTAAGAGCATGGTGGTTGGGAAGGCTCCTCTCTTTTGAGGCAAGGCTGGAAAGGTAACTGTGCTGGTCTAGAGGAGAGAACCAGTTGGTGGTAAGACAACAGGGGCCTTGAGAGGCCAGATCGGCCCATGAAGGGTGTCCAAGGAACATGTTCTGCTCCACAGGGAACTCCTCTTCTCTTACTCGCTGCCCAGGCCCCTCGCAGGCCTGTTCCATAGCAATCTGTGGTGAACATACATTTGATCTTCTCTGGGGATTTCTAAGACCCCAGGCAGGAACATACTTGATCAGTCTCTGGGTCTCCCATAAAACCTAAAACAAGGGGGCCGGGGATTTAGCTCAGTGGTTCTGGTGCCTGCCTTGCAAATGCAAGGTCCCGAGTTCAATCCCTGGTACCAAAACAAAAACAAAACAAAAAAGAACCTAACACAAGAGTGCATGCATTAAACACTTAACCAATAAATTCTGGCCTGCTGGCTTCCACTGCAATCCTATACAGCAGAAACATCTTGCTATGGAATCGATGACATAGCAAAATGGAGTTACCTTGTCTTGTGCTATAAGTGGCTTCACCTCAGCTGGGTGGGAAGGAGCCACTTGCTCATTTAGCCCTGTACAGCTGTCTTCTAATATAGGTTCCTTGTTTTTCTCTTTTTTCAGTGCAATCTCTTTTCTGCAGCTAATATAGGTAAAATAGACAATATGCAACAGATGAAACAAAATGAACAATAAAAATGGTCAATTTTATTAGTAATCAAAGAAATCCTAATTAAAGTAGCCGTAAGAAGCCATCATTTACACATATTTACAAAGTCTAAAGAAGTGCCCAGGAATTGCCAGAATTTACATCTGTAGTCTGTTCATTCTCTTTTTGGAACTATCTGACATCCTGACTTAGAAATTGAATATACCTTCAGACCCAATACCTTCAGACATGCCTCCCCTTGCCACCCATATAGAAAGGCAAGCTCCTCTGGGCTCAGGGCCACCACAGAGGCCCTGGGTGTGCTCCTGCTGCCCTGGGCCCTGCATTCTCCTGCCATACCACCCTAGCCTCCCTGACTCAAGTTATTTGCCACATCACGTCCACAGTGGTCCTTTAAAAATTAGGCCAATATCTCTCAAGGTCCACCCCATGCCTGCTCAATCTTTTAGCCTCTCTCCAGACCCCTCCTGTTAGGGACTTTTATACTTCCACTCTCTTTCTGCTGAACTCTCTCAGGTCCCACTGTGTGCCCACTCAGCTCAGGAATTCACTTAAAATACAATGAAAGCCACTGAAAAGAATTAACTACAACATGTTCCCTGTGTGCGCACATTCCTCAGTTGCTGCCCTGCAGGATCTCCAGGCACTAGGCTGAGGGTTCAGCTGCAGTTACGGGGCGGGGTGGGGGGGTCTGAGGCTGAGAGGGCACACACACGGTTAAGGGAAGGATGTATCAGATGGCCCAAGGCCACCTGGAGGCCCTGGAATTTGTCCTCCCAGCCCTTCTCTTTGGGCAAACTTTAGTCTTAATTGTACCACGTTAGAGGGAGAGATCACACACCCAGGAGTAAGCTCTGTCCTCCTGCCCCCCAGTGTGGGAACTGAACACACCTGGCTTGCTCCATATCCCCGATGTACGTTGCCCCAACCACCTCTTCGTGGTGAGTGGCTGCGTCTCGCAACCTCAGATTGGAACACACCTGGGCAAGTCTGGGGAAAGGACCGATAAAGAGAAGGAATGCTGTTACAAAGGATGCCACCACTCAAAAAAGCAAGCTATACTGGATTGTGTGTGGTTTATAAGAGTGGATACATTAAAAAAGAAATATCCCTGAATGATGTTTTCAATAATTTAAAAAGATAAGCAAAATTGTGAAGGAAAAAATAACAGGTGGCTATCAGATTTTCAGTATAAATTTTTGACATCAATCATTCACAGATTTTATTCACTACATCATTTATAATCTCAATTGTCTTCAGAGGCAAAATACCACTCTTCTCAATTCAGGCACAGCTTCAGGCAGGAAGCTGTGCGTTGAGTCTTGTTTAAAACACTTTCATTTGACATGATTTTAGCATTATAGAAAAGTCACGCAGACAGCCCCAAGCAATCACCCACAGCCCCAGTGTGAGCCTTCCCCACATTCTCTTTATTGTCCTCTCTGCTTCACTTCCCCTCCTCCTGGACTCCTTGAAGGTAAATTGAATATAAAACATTCTTTTATCCCTAAATGCCTCATTGTATATTTCCTTAAAGCAAGGTCATTCTCTAAGGAACAGGTGGAAGTTTTAATATAAAAAGGCCATATTTTGCATTCAAGTATTTTCACTTTGACTTATAAATCTTAGGTGATTTATTATTTACACAAATAATTCCAAAATTAATATTTTAAAATGCAGTTTGCTTTTATAATGCTTTGGGCATATTTTCACTCTAGCCAACTTGAACATTTCCTTGGACATAAAGGAGTGTACCAACCGAAGGTGGTAGAGATCTTCAAGGCTCTTGCTTTCTACCACAGAGTTTGCAATGAGGGCACCCAGCTGCAGGACCGGGATGGTGAGCTCATGAAGGGACAGCTTCTGCAGGGCCTTGACCAAGTGGTCCAGGTAATATAAACTGTATGTCTACATAAACACACAGAAAATATGTAAGGTCACAGGCGGGCAGCAATGTTAGTTCTCCAGCTTTGGGCCAGCATAGTGTCTGGCACATAACAGGTGGTCAGCAAATGTTTGTGGGATGAAGGCACAGTGTGGACTTTCCCTTTTCTCTCTCCTTAGTAGGTTTCATTTTGTCACATGCAATAAGTGACCTGTAATCATCAGCACCAGAGTATAAACAGCCACACAAGAGACACATCCATTTATGCATTTATTCAATAAACATGTTTTTGTTTCATTTTTCCACTAAAAACTACTGATCAATCAAAAGTAGAGTGTTTTTTGTATACACATACAAAAAACTGAAAATTTCTTGTAATGTTGGACAAGGCTTGTCAAAACAATTACTCTTCAGTGGAAAATTAGAAAAGTTTGATAAATTATTTTTAAAATCTGGTTCTAAGAACTGGAGAGTGAACAATGCAAGGAAAAAGTACCGATCCAAGATCTAGAAGGTAACATATGCCAGAGAAGTGTACTGGCTCTTGACACACTGTAAAGGCCAGTGACTGAGAGGTTGGCTCCCAACCATGCTGCACACACAGGTGAAATTCTGGTGGACAGAAGATCGAAATCTGACATTATATATAAAGGTTGAAAGTATTTACATCTTTTGGAAAATACTTTAAGAGAATACCTGTGTAACCTCCAGAGAAGAAAATAGTTTTTCTTAAAAAAAAAAAGAAAAGAAGAAAGCACTAGTTGAAAAGGAAAAGATCACTTTTATTAGGTTACAACTATCATCTCTACTCATAAAAAGACTCATCATCTCTACTCATAAAAATCAAGAGAGAAGAAAGGCAAATCATAAAGCAGAAGTTAACCTGCTATTCATACGATTGTTAAAATGTTCTTTCCAAAATAGATCAAGAAGGAAAAGACAGAAAGCTTAGTGAAATATGGGTGATACACTGGACAGGGACTTTCACAAAAGAGGACATCTGAGTGGTCTGCGAGAAAGTGCTGAAAATCTGTTCAACCTCACTGCAATCAGGCAGTGCCTGCATAAGCCACTGAGAGATGCTGCTGCATGTACAAAATATGGGTCACATTGGCAAGGTAACCACCCCTAGGCTGGCAAGGTTGTGAGCAACAGGACTCTTACCACAGAGAAGGGAAAGGAAGCTGGCATAATTGTCCTGAAAGGCAATTTGGCAATCTGGAAATATTGACTATTTTTTGAAATTCCTGTACACTGTGGTCCAGAGATTCTACCAGTAGGTGTGTCTTCCAGACACTTGGCCACTGAGACATGTGTATACAGATGCTCATAGAAGCTTCATCTGTAAGAGCCATGAATTGGAATCAACCCAATCAATGTCCATTAACAGGTGAATGGCAGATAAGCTGTGGATGTGTACTGCAGCAGAATACTCTTCAGCAGTTAAAGAGAACAAGCTATTGTGTCACGAAGGAGCATGGGTGAGCCACACAGACATTACAGAGTGAATGAAGCTGAACTAAAAGGTAGTATGCTGAATGATTGCATTCCTATAAAGTTCTAAACCAGGCAGAACATACTGAGCTGATCCTAAAGACACTGGGTCCTACTCCTTGGAGTCTTGCTTTGCATGGCAGAAAAAGACTGTGCAGATATAACCAAGATGAGAATCTCTTCAGGTATGCCCTAAGTGTAACCCATTAATCTTTTTTTTTTTGGTATTGGGGATCAAACTTGGGACCTTGCGCTTGTGAGGCAGGCAGCAGAACCACTGAGCTAAATCCCCAGCACCCCGTGAATCTTTATAAGAGGGGATTTGACAGAGGAGAGAGGCCTTGTAACCATAAAGTCTGAGATGGGGGAATCTCCCCCTGCTGACTCCATGATTTCAGTGGTTTTAGCCTCCCACTTTATGGGGACTTGTTTAGCAGAAATAGGACTCCAATGCAGACATAGTACCAGGTTTAGGTATGTGTACCTGGGTGGTGAATGCAGGTGGAGGGAGGTTTCCCATGGATGTTGGCAGTTGTTGGGACAGAGGGTGTCTTGACTGATAGCCAACAGTGGTCTCTGTTCCCTGAACTGGAGGTGAGAGACAGGTGTCCCCTTTCAACAATTCACTAGAGAACCCCCCTCTTTCTGGTTACATTTGCAATAGAAACCCCAAATGGAGGAGACAGTGCTGGGAAGATGAACTGTCCCATTGCTTCCTCCTATCCACTTACTGGCTTCTGGATACTGGTAGAGTTCACAGTGAGGTCACTTTTGTCCTGCTTGAATATAGACAGTAGTTCCTTAGGGCAAGAGTAGGAGGCCCATTCTTCTATGCTGGTTGGTAAATCTTCAAGCTGTTTGCTGGAAGCTGGGGTCTGAGACTGTAGGAGAGAATGGAGGGTTTACTTTTAAAATGGAGTTCAGAGATGGATGCCTCAGTGGCCCAGCTGTGCAGTGGACAGTGACCTCGTGAAAACAGTGCTCCTTCAGCACAGCCTTGGGGATGGTGACTGTAGAGTGCTGCACACCAGCTCTCTCCCTGGAGCCCCATGGCACACATCCTTTCTTTACATAACTGCCTTCCCTGTATCCAACCCTGATGGGTGCCACACCAGAGATACATTTGATTTTATGTTCTCAATGCAGCTTCTAACCTCACTTCCAAGAGGTACAAACCATGTCCCTCAGCACTCAGAACCCAGCACTCAGGCTCTGCAGACCTACAGGAGTGGGAATGGGTACTTGACCTCATCCCAGAGTCCAGCAAGCCAGCAGCTATGAGGTTTCTCAGCCCAGCTTCGACAGTGGGGAAGCCAATATTTTTAGGGTGAAATGTATCCCATGGGTTTATACAGGTTCCCATGTGTGAAGAGGCCAGGACCCTAGGACCCCAATAGACTTTGTGTTGCCCACAACCGCTGAGTCAGCAGATGGGTTGCATGTTTGTGCAAAGGCTGTGGTAGAGGGCTCACTCCAGGCACGGGGTGGGTAGGTTACTGCAAAATCATGCAGGGAGTGAATTCATAACCCTCATTTTACACAAGAGGAAACTGAAGGACAGAGATTATCAGGCCTGTGAGCCTGATCCATGGCCCTCACCCTCTGCCTTCCATCTCTTTGAGTATGCAACATCACCTGCTTCGCATTGTTACCCTTTTCCCTCACCTTCTCCTCTTTTCCTTTCTCCTTCCCTTTCTCCTTTTCCTTCAGCTTCTCATCCTTTTCCTTTGTCTTCTCCTTTCCTTTTTCTTTGTCCTTTTCTTTACTTTTCTCCTTCTCTTTTTTAAACAATGACAGTTGTGAACTGGCTGCTGCTAGAATTCTTTCTGAAATTAATTTTCTTCCTGTTAACAAAGAAACCTGGGGAAACATGAAATCCATGTTGGCAGCATTAAAAACAGACCCAGTGTCCACCTCCTGCCATACCTGGTTGGAAGGGAGTACCTGGAGCTGATGGTATTGCTCAGCCCTGGTCGTGGCTGGTAAGCACCCCATGCAGAGCAGAGTTAACCCCCACCAGAGGCTCAGTACCTTGTGGCTGCGAAGCCCTTGCCCACATGAGGACATAGGCTGCACTCCCCACTGGGGACACAGCTGGATGTCCTCAGCATGGAGGTTTCCTGTGGGCAAACTTATGACATTCTCTATGGACCTCTTCCTGGGGACCAGGCCTGGGCAGGGGTAATGGTGGCTTCCCTGTAGAACTCTTGATGGGCAGGGGCTGCAGGACATGGTAGGCCTTGGGTTGAACCAATGCAACTCTGGATGAGGTATCATGAGGGGTAGGGATAGTTGGTCCTCAAAGAGGACATGTCCCTCTGTAAATGACTTAGCTATGGTCTCTAGTGAAAAATGCATGGTGGAAGGGGCCTTTTTGGAGGCTGGGCCTGAACACTGGGGAAATGGGGTAAACTCATTTCTTCTCAGAGATGAGGGGCACCCCATTGTTCCTCAACACCAAACTGGGGGCTGTTTGAAAACGCCTGCCCTGATGGGCACTGCTTCTGGGGCGCATGGGTGACCAAGTACCCCACAGGGAGAGTTGAGGGAGAAGGGACTACAAGGTAGCCCTGCATGGGTGGAGGTGAGGGGCAAAAGGTCCTGAAAGCCTGAGAGCTTGCAGGCTGTGAGAGGATAGGAAGACTTGAGCTGAGGCAGTGAGAACTGTGGCGGTTTTGGGTGGTGGCTGGGCAGGATGCTAGGTAGAATTTGGAGAGCAGGAGGGCCTGATTTGGAGGACACAGTGATTTGCTTCCTTTGAGGAGCTCCAAGAACATGGTGTGTGGCATGGTCAGGAGAAATGTAGATGGGACAATTAGGCAGGCAGGAAGAATGTGGACATCACAGGTCTGATATGTGCTTATCTCAGGGGTCTTTAGAAAATTTTGGGGAAGCCTTTGATTTATTTTAAAAATACTGTTGCTATTTTCCAAAGAAAATAGAAAATGTGAGTCCCACAGATTCTGGTCCCAGGAAGGAGAGAGGGGGGCAGCAGTGCCTTCCAGGGAGCAGCTCGGCACCTCAGCTGGCTCACCTGCCAGATGCGCCTGAGAAATGTGTAGGCCATGAGGCAGTCATCCTCGTAGGCAGAAGAGCTGGGGGACACCATCAGGGCACGTAGGATGTGTGCCCGGGCCAGGGTTTCCAATTGTTTCACATTTTGTAACTGCTCCAAGGAGAATGTGTCCACATCCTGGGTCACAGGCCCTTCCGCAGGTATCTGAACAGGTGAGTACTCCCCTATACAACAGGATTGCCCACCGGTCAGGACAGGCTGGACTCATCACCTAGGGACCAGGTCATCCTTCTCTTGCCTGGTGATTTGTCTGTGTCAATCCCCAGCCACCTGTCCCCCCAGGCCCTCCTGATCCTGCCCTACTCCATGTTCTCTGCCTGTCCTGAGCTGGTCTCTCCCAGCAGACACCATCCAAGCAGGGGGCTCATCTGAGCAGTTCCTCCATGTCTTCCAGGCCTTGAAAGACAAGAGGTCCATCTTCTGGGAAGCAGAAGGCTGCTGGCCCTAGGCCTGGTGGGTGGGGTGCCCAGCTGGTGTCCTTTGCCCCTGTGGCCTCGGACTAGCTGAAGTGATGAGCCATGAGCTGTTGCTGTGGTTTTTGTGTGGGTGGTTTGTGTTGGGCTTCTGGGGCCCTTACTCTTGCCTAGATGTGCGGGCTGGATGCTGAGTGGATGGTCTATGTGCTTCTCTGGCACATATTGGGGCTGATATTGTCCCTGGGCCTTGCCCCTTCCTCTACCTGACTTCTACAAGCCCAGATTAGAGGTGCTTTGGCACCCGAAGAGCACGTCCATGGACCCTGTCCTGAGGTCTGTGTCATCACACCCTGCTGCATGAAGCCCAGACCCTTGGGGCTTGTCTGTCCTTCTTGGTGAGACTGCTATCTTGAGAAACTATAGCTCTACATCCCTGGTCAAGCCTGAGGTCTGCCATGCTTTGATTCTTCCCAGAGCTGCTCAGGTGCCCCCAGACTGACTCCAGAGGGCCTTGGGATCTGCTCCTAAGGCAGGGCATCTTGGTCCCTGCAGCAATGGCTCCCTTTCCTGTCCAAACCCATATACCTGACCACTTCCCTGAGGGCCTGGGGACTCTGAGAATGACCTTCTGTCCATCCCGACAGCAGGCTCAGGCCCACTGACTACTGGGACAGTGGCCCTGATGAGACCTGCATTGTCCAGTACTCCTGGGAGACTCTACAGTCTCTGGGGGCCACAGCCCTTCCCCTCACCAGGGCCAAGTGATGCAGGGGTGACCTGTGGGACTCCCTGGGAGTGTCCACATTCCTCACAGGGCATTCTGTCTCCTGGTGCCGAGGCTCCCTATGTCTGCCCCAGGTTCCTCACCAAAAAACCTCTCACGCCTCACATGTGACCATGGATAGGGCCCTGTTAGTCTGAAGCCTTGTGAGGAGACCTTGAAGTGGGTCTGTGCTGATGGGTGGGAACGGGACACCTGTTCCTGTAACCCTCAAGGAAGGTAGCCTCTAGGCCAGTGGCTGTGCTGAGTGGATTGCTCCTCACACTTCCCAGTTAACTTGACCTGAGCCTGCCTGTGAATATAATCAGGTAGTGGTGAGGCCAGTTTGCTTCCTGCCCTAGGTACTGTGGAGGTGGGGCAGGGCCTGCCTCCCAAGTTCAAACAGAGCTTCTCCAGTTCATCATGTCACTGGGAACATGCTTTGTTGTTTACAGCAACAGCAAATTCCTTGAGCACAGACTAGGTGTGGCCACACCAGGACAACAACCACTCTGCAAAGTGAAGGGTCCAGGGGAAGCATCCTTACCTTCTGATGCAGGCTCCAGCTTGGGGATATCCCCTGAGAGTTTCATGGTCAGCAGGATCTCAATTGCCCATGTGAGTTGGGAGACCACATCTTCAAGAGGAAACTGCTTGTGGTACAGCCACTCACTGAACTCCATGATGTAGTCAACCTTTTGCCACTCACTCTCAGGTTTCTTTGGGACAAGACGGAAAAACATGATAAAGGGTCTTCCCTGAAGGAACTTGCACTGAGGAAGTGATCTATAGTATGAACTATTCTGCCAGGCCATAGCATCATGTAGTAATATTGGAGAACACTTCTAAGGAGACTGGTTTTGTTATCAAGGCTCTTAGAGGTCTCCAATTGTAGATGAAGGTGTGGTAGGAAGTCCTCCATCCCTTCATTCCCTTTACAGGCACCTGGCACCCACAGTCTCTGCTTCTTCGTGCCCCCAAACTTCCCACAGTGTCTCTTATACCACAGAAGATGCAGTGCTGGGCTCTAACAGAGCAGCCTTGTGTGTGTGAGGCCTTGCCTGGATGGTTCAGGAGTTAGACTTGTCTCCCAAGGGAGAAAGGATAAGGAAGAGGCAGCCCAAGTCCTGATACAGCACATATTCAGCCCATGGCAAGAGGCATGGTCCCAGCTCTGAGCCTGGTGCTAACAAATGGTACACTGACTCCCTTGCACACTACCTTCCTTCCCAGGTCTCTTCCTGGGCTGAGACACTGCACCTGGTATAACTCCCAAGAGGCAAGTCACAGCCCTCTCTGTACACTTGCCTGTGTGTATGTATTCAATCCACAAACACCTGTGGGAGGCAAATCTGTGCCAGGATTCTCCCTTGTGGGGCTCAGAGTATGAGCACAGAACAGAAAGACCAAGTGTTGTGGGCTGAGTGGTGATCCCTGACAGCAATTAGAAATGAGTGAGGTCCCAGGGCATCTAGGGGAGAGAGCACCTAGGTGTGGGCCTAGATGTGAGCCTCCCTGTGGGAGGACCATGACTGAAGTTCAGTGGGGGTGGGCTGGGAGCCTTCAAGTCAGGCTACCATGTGCAGGCTCAAGAGTGCAGAGGGGTTGGCTCTGTCATGTCCTCCACTGCACAGTGCCAGGAAGGCTAGTTAGAGGCCATGGCACCTATGGAATGCTGGGGGCAGGGACCAGGGTGGCAAGTAGTGGTGTATCCTGGGTATATTTGAGGGTGGAGCTGATGACAGTGTGTGATGGGGAGATATGGGGTGTTAGTGTGGGTTGGAGTGTGAGAGGTGAGTCCAATAAGTAGGGAAAGAGCTGCCCTCACCTGGGAAGGAGAATGACAATGGGGAAAGCAAGGAGTTGGATCTGGGTTTGAAATGTGGTCAGCTGAAGGGCCAAACAAGTGGCAGATGTACAATTCTAGAGGGATGCCTGGGTTGGAGACTCACTGTAGGGAGAACTAGAGTGGTCCTGGCTTGTAGCTAAGGACACTAGGACAGATCACCAAGGATGTGAAGGTCCAGAGAAGGGGTGAGGTCCTAGCCATAGCCCAGGCCCTCCTCCCTTAAGAAGAGGACAGTAAGAGGTTTGAGCCAGCCAGGGAGTGGTGCCTGAAGCCACTGAAGAAGGGAGGGAAGTACACCCCTATGAGGCCCAGAAGCAAATAGGAATGCTGTTAGTGGCTTTAAAGAAAACTGCAACTGTGGGAAGGGGCAGAGCTTTGATGGAAGGGTTAGGAGAGAACAGATAATCCTTTCAACATGTATTGCTGGGCAACTAAGGTATTCACATGCTAAAGAATGAAGCTGGATCCCTGTTTCACACTATATACACAAACTCAGAATGGATCAATTACCTGAATGTAAGGAGCTACAACTGTAAAACTCTTAAAAGAAAACATAGGATATATGTTCATGACCTTGAGTCACATGTATTTTCTCAGATTGAATACCATAAACAGACTGCCCCCAGTGCCAAGGAGCAGAGGCGCTCCCACCACTGATGAGGTGAGCTCTGGGGGCACCAGCAACAAGCACACACACACACACACACACACACACACACACACACACACACACACCCTACTCCATGGTTGAAATGAGAAGACACATAAACAAGTCTCAAAACCAGACTTACAGATCACCTAAAGCAACCCCAAAGGGAAATGAGATAGAACAATCTGATACTCAACCACATGGATTCCCTGAATGGACAACAAAAGAGGATCTGGAAAAAATGAAATTAGAAATAATTTCTCAGATAACAGCAGAGATTGTGCCCATAGTGCAAGACATGACTAATAAATCTAGAGAGGACAAAGATAAAAAAAATAGAGGAGCTGAGGAACATAATGGAATCCCAACATAGGAAACAAATGGAATCCATAAAACAGATGCAAATAGATTTCCAGGAGATTAAAAATTCCATTGAAAGTTTACACAGCAGAATGAGACAATGTGAGGACAGAATATCAGATATAGAAGATAAGATTGAAATTAGTGGCTAGGAAAAGAAAAATTTCTTTAAAATAGTAAAGTACCATGAGCAATCAATCCAACAGCTGCTAGACTATGGAAAGAAGAATAACATAAGACTGATTAGAGTCAATGAAGAAACAGGAGAGACTGAAAATGACATAAAGAAACTGTTCACAGAAGTGATGGCAGAAAACAGCCCAAGCAAGGGTAAAGAACTTGACATACAGATAAGTGAGGCATATAGGACTCCAAATAGCTTTGATCAAAAAAAAAAATCTACACATAGGCATATAATAGTTAAGATTCCAGAGACCCAACAGAACAACAAAATTCTACAAGCAGTTAGAGAAAAGAAACATATCACATACAAAGGTAAGCCCATCAGAATCACAGCAGCCTTCTCAATGGAAACCCTCAAGACAAGAAGAGCTTGGAGTGATGTATTTCAAGCCCTAAAGGAAAACAGCCTCCAACCCAGATTGATGTACCCTGTAAAACTATCTTTCAAATTTGATGGAGGAATAAGATACTTTCATGACAAAGAGCATCTTAGGAACTTCATGAATACCAAACCAGCACTCCAAAAAATTTTAGACAATACCCTAGGAAAAGACAATGTGAATCACAACCCCAGAAGGCCAACAGAATGAATCCGCCAGGCACGACAAGAAATTAAATGCAAAGGGGGCAAATCCAACAAAAAGAAAACTCATGACAAAGATAAGTCAATACATATAAGTTATAACCATGAATGTTAATGGTCTTAACTCACCAATCAAAAGGAATAGATTGGCAGAATGGGTCAAGAAGCAAGATCCAACAATATGCTGCATACAAGAAACATAGTTAATTCAAAATGAAGCTCATAGACTGAAAGTTAAAGGGTGGAAAACAATACTCCATGTGATGGGAACCCAAAAACAAGCAGGAGTAGCTGTCCTCTTTGCAGATCAAGTGGATTTCAAACCTACACTGATTAAGAAAGACAAAGATGGTCACTACATCCTTGTGAAGGGAACAATCCAAGAGGAAGAGATGACAATCATAAATATATATGCACCAAATATGAATGCCCCCAACTGTATAAAACAAATACTAATGGACATGAAAAATCAAATAAGCACTAATACAATAGTAGTAGGGAGCCTCAATACCCCACTGTCACAAATAGACAGATCATCTAGACAAAAAATAAGCAACAAAATTCTAGAACTGATCCAAGCTTTTGAACAAATGGACTTAACAGATGTCTACAGAGTGATCCACCCCACAAAATCAGAATACATATTCTTCTCAGCTGCACACGGGCTGTTCTCCAAAATAGACCACATACTTGCTCATAGAACATGTTTAAGTAAGTGCAAAAGAATTGAAGTTATCACCTGTATATTATCAGACCATACTGCAATGAAATTGGAGACCAACAGCATAAGAAACTGCAAGAATTTCATAAACATATGGAAACTGAACAACACACTTCTGAATAACCAATCGGTCACAGAGGAAATTAAAGAAGAAATCCGACAGTTCCTACAATCAAATGACAATGCCAGTACAACATATTGGAATCTATGGGACACAATGAAAGCAGTTCTACAAGGGAAATTCATAGCAGTGAATACTCATATTAGGAAAACAGTGTGAGCCCAATTAAATATCCTGATGTTGAACTTCAAGCTTCTAAAAAAGAAGGGCAGGATAAATGCAAAGCTCATACAAGGGAGGAAATTATAAAGATCAGAGCAGAAATCAATGCAATGGAGACTAAGAGAAGACACAAAAAAATCAATGAAGCCAAGAGTTGGTTCTTTGAAAGAATAAACAAAATTGACAAACCCTTAGCCAACCTTATCAGAAAAAGGAAAAAGAAGGCTCAAATCCAAGGTGAAATTACAACAGACCCAGCAGAAATCCAGAGGATCATCAGTACCTACTTTGAGAACCTGTGCTCTAATAAAATGGAAAACACAGAACAAATGGACACATTCCTAGATACATATGAATTGCCAAAATTAAATGAAGAAGATATAGAACTTCTAAACACCTCAATTACAATGAGTGAAATTGAAAATGTAATTAAAAACTTACCAACAAAAAAAGCCCAGGTCTTGATGGCTTCACTGCTGAATTCTATAAGACATTTAAAGAAGAGCTATCACCACTACTATTTAAACTCATCAAGGAAATTGAAAGGGAAGCAAGTTTTCCAAATTCTTTCCTGGAAGCAAATGTTACTTTGATTCCAAAACCCAGGGAAAGACCCAACCCAAAAAGAGAACTACAGACCAATCTCCCTAATGAACATAGATGCAAAAATCCTCAACAAGATACTGGCAAACAGAATACAGAGGGTCATCAAGAAGATCATACACCCTGACCAAGTCAGATTTATCCCAGGGATGCAAGGATGGTTCAACATCTGTAAATCAATAAATGTAATACACTATATCAACAGAGTGAAGGACAAAAACCACATGATCATCTCAATAGATGCAGAAAAAGCATTTGACAAAATCCAACACCCATTCATGATAAAAAACGCTACAGAAACTTGGAATAGAAGGGCTTTATCTCAACCTGATTAAGGCTATCTATGAAAAACCAACAGCCAACATCATACTAAATGGTCAAAAACTGAAAACTTTCATACTAAAATCAGGAACAAGACAAAGATGCCCACTATCACCACTCCTGTTCAATATTATTCTGGAAACATTAGCCATAGCAATTAGAAAAGAGAAAGAAATAAAAGGAATAAAGATAGGAAAGGAAGAAGTGAAACTGTCATTATTTGCTGATGATATGATACTTTACATAGAAGACCCAAAAAACTCAGTCAAAAGTCTTCTAGACCTAATTGACAGATTCAGCAGAGTAGCTGGATACAAGGTTAACACTCAAAAAACAATAGCCTTTTTATATGCAAATAGCAGACCCTTTGAGAGAGAAATTCGGGAAATAATTCCTTTTACAATAGCATCCAAAAAAATGAAACATCTAGGAATCAACCTAATAAAGGAACAAAAGACCTCTACACTGAAAACTACAGTACTCTGAAGAAGGAGATCAAAGAAGATATAAGAAAATGGAAAGATATCCCTTGTTCCTGGGTAGGAAGAACCAATATAGTGAAAATGGCCATACTTCCAAAACTACTATATAGATTCAATGCAATGCCAATTGAAATTACAACAATATACTTCACAGAACTAGAGAAAACAATCCAAAAATTCGTTTGGAAACAGAAGAAACCTAGAATAGCAAAAGCAATTCTGGGCAACAGAGAAATGGCTGGGGGCATCACAATCTCCAACTTGAAACTATACTACAAAGCTATTGTGATAAAACAGCATGGTACTGGCAAAGAAACAGACCCAAAAATCAGTGGAATTGATTAGAAGATGCAGAAACAACTCCAGACATACTCAGTCACCTCATCTTTGACAAAGGAGCCAACCACCCTCATTGGAGGAAAGATAGCCTATTTAATAATTGGTGTTGGAAAAACTGGATTTCAACCTGTCAGAAATTAAAACTAGACCCATACCTATCACCATGCACTAAACTAAGATCAAAGTGGATTAAAGATCTAAATATGAAGTCAGAAACACTAAACTTGCTGGAAGATGTTAGGTAGAACTCTTGATGACATTGGCATAGGAAAAGACTTTATGAACAAATCTTTAGTAGCACGGGAGCTAGCACAAAGAATCAACAACTGGGATCTCATTGTATTAAAAAGCTTCTGCCCTGCAAGAGAAACTACCAACAGAGCTAAGAGACAACCTACAATGTGGGAAGAAATATTTAGCAGCTGTAACTCAGACAAAGGGCTACTATCAAGAATATATAAAGAACTGAAAAAAATCAGACCCCCCAAATTCAAAGACCCAATTCAAAAATGGGCAACCAAAATGAACAGACATTTCTCACACAAAGAAGTAAAAGCAGCAAATAAATATATGAAAAAATGTTCAACATCACTGGTCATTCGAGAGATGTAGATGAAAACAACACTGAGATTGCACCTCACCCCAGAAAGAATGGCTGCTATCAAGAAATCAACCAGTCACAAATGCTGACAGGGGTGTGGAGAGAAAGAAACACTTCTCCATTGTTGGTGGGAGTGTAGCCTGGTGCAAGCACTGTGGAAATCAGTATGGAGACACCTCAAAGAACTAGGACTAGAGGTGCCATTTGACCTAGCTATTCCCCTACTGGGTATCTTCCCCAAAGAATTAAAAGCATCATACCACAGTGATATATGTGCACCTATGTTTATAGTGGCACAGTGTGTAATAGCTAGAGCTTGGAAACAGCCCAAATGCCCATCGACTGGAAACTGGATAAAGAAGATGTGATTTTTTAATAAAATGGAGTACTACTCAGCCATAAAGAATGAGAAACTAGAGACATTTATAGCTAAATGGATGCATATTGAGGCCATACTCTTAAGTGAAATAAATAGGACACACATGTGTAAATACCGAATAGTTTCTCTGGTGTGAGAAATTGAAAGTGTAAATAAGGATGAAAATGATTAAAATGAATAATTGATAATTTGAAATAATGAAAGATCCAAGGGTTTGGGGATGGTAGAAGGGAAAAGGGAAAGGGAAGAAGGGAAAGAAAAAAATTATGAGAGAAAAAAATGGAATCAAACTCTGTGTAGATAGGGAAGGGTGGAGGGGGTGAAGGGTGCACAGGTAATGGGAGAAAAAAATAAAAACTAAGATGCATCATGTTCTGGTACAAACACCCAATGATAAATGTATATGTATTTTATACCTAAAATGTGCCAATAAATATATATATTTAAAAAAAAAAGAAAAGAAAAGAAGCTACACCAAGGCATACAATAGTCCAGAGTCTAGAAATTCAGCATAAGAATGGAATATTAAAAGCTGTTAGAGAAAAGAAACAAATCACTTATAAAGGAAAGTCCATCAAAATCATGGCAGAATTCTCAACACAAAGCCTTAAATGAAGGAGAGTTTGGAGCAAAGTATTTTAAGAATTACAAGAAAACAACCTCCAACCCAGATTGACATACCCACAGTTATCTTTCAAAACTGATGGAGAAATATGATACTTCCATGATAAAAACACCTGAAGAAATTAATGACCACCAAACCAGCACTCCAAAATATTCTGAAGGATATTCTAGAAAAAAATAATGAAGACAATAATCTCAAGAATCCAAATAGAATGACTCCACTAGGCAAGGCAAATAATTAAATAAAAGGGAAAAAAAGGGAACCAATCAAAAGAAACAGACTGGCAAAATGGATCAAGAAACAAGATCTAACAATATTCTGCATACAAAAAACACATTTAACTCATAAAGAAATTCATAAACTGAAAGTCAAAGGATGGAAAACAATACTCTATGCAACAGAAACTGGGAAAAAAGCAGGGGTAGCTATTCTATTTGCAGACAAAGTGGATTTTAAGCTATGATTGATCAGAAGAGACAAAGAAGGTCACTAGATCCATGTTCAGGGAACAATCAAAGAGGAAGAGATGACAATCATAAGTATATACGCACCAGGGCACTCAACTGTATAAAATAAACACTAATGGATATGAAAATTAGATAAGCAATAATACCAATAATATAATTGTATTAATACAAGTAATACAATTGTAATGCAGAACCTCAATACTCCACTCTCACAAATAGATCAATTAGAAAAAAAAGTCAATGAAGACATATCAGAGCTGAACCAAACGTTTGAACAAATGGAGTTAGTAGGTATCTATGGAGTGTTCTAACTCACAATAAAATACACATTCTTCTTAACATTACATGGGACTTTCTTCAAAATAGACTGCATACTAGCTCATAAAATATGCTTAAGTAAATGTAAAGGAATTGAAATTATCCTATGCATATTATCAGACCATAGTGCAATGAAATTGGAAATCATTGGCAAAAGAAACCACAAAAGCTAAATAAACACATGAAAACTAAAAAACACCCTCTAAACAACCAATGGATCACAGATGAAATTAAAGAAGAAATTAGACAGTTTCTACAATTAAATAATAATGCAAACATGACACAATGGAATTTCTGGGATTCTATAAAAGCAGTCCTAAAAGGGAAATTTATAACAGTGAATTCCTATATCTGAAAACCAGAGCAAGTTCAAATAACCTCATATAGAAACTAAAGGTTCTAGAAAAAGAAGATTAAGTTAATCACTTACTGGTCCAATTATTTAAATACAGGATGATCAAATACTGCATATTCCTTTTCATTATTTTTATAAGATAACATAAAAGGAAATATAAAAGTGACAATTTTATCAAATTTATTCAGTGCAAGAATCTATTGGTTGAAATGACATGTGCCCGAATGATGCTTAGGATAGTCAGTACATAAACAAATGCATTACCTGAGTGATGGTAGGGGTTAACTGTTAAGTGAGTAAACCCAAAGGTCATACAAGGAAGAAAATTATAAAGATTAGAGCAGAAATTAATGCAATTGAGACTAAAAAAACAATACAAAGAATCAATGAATTGAAGAGTTGGTTCTTTGAAAGATAAAATAAAATTGACCAATCCTTAGCCAACCTTATGAAAAACAAAAGGAAAGAAAAAACTCAAATCCACCAAATTAGGAGTGGAAAAAGTTGAAATCATAACAAATCCTACAGAAATCCAGATCATTAACATCTACTTGAAGAATCTGTACTCTAATAAGATGGAAAACACAGAAGAAATGGACAGATTCCTAAGTACATAGGAATTACCAAAGCTGAATCAAGAAGATATAAGGATTCTAAATATCCCAATGTCAGTCAATGCAATTGAAGATGTTATTAAAAACCTACCAACAAAGAAAAGCCCAGGTCCTGACGGATTCACTGCTGAATTCTACAGGAACTTTAAAGAAGATCTAATGCCACAACTCAAACTCATTAATGAAACTGAAAGGGAAGCAATATTCCCAAAGTCATTCCTGGAAGCAAGCATTACCCTGATATCAAAACCAGAGAAGGATCTAACCAAAAAAGAACTACGGGCCAAACTCCTTAATGAGCAAGACACAGAAATCCTCAATAAGATACTGGCAAACAGAATGAAGCAAATCAAGAAGATTATACATGATGACCAAGTAGATTTCATCCCAGGAATGCAGGGATGGTTCAACATATGTCAATCAGTAAACATGATACACCACATTAACAGAGCCAAGGACAAAAACCACATGATCATCTCAATAAATGCAGAAAAACATATAACAAAGTCCAACACCCATTCATGATAAAAACTCTACAGAAAATTGGAATAGATGGTCTTTCTCTCAATATGATAAAAGCCATCTATGAGAAACAAACATCCAATATCATACTAAATCATCAGAGAGCTTTCACTCTAAAATCAGGAATAAGACAAGGATAGTCACTATCACTGCTCCTGTTCAATATAGTTCTGGAAACATTAGCCAGAACAATTAGAAAAGAGAAAGAAATAAAATGAATATGGATAGGAAAGGAAGAAGTTAAATTATCATTATTTGTGGATGACATAATGCTCTACACAGAAGACCCCGAAAACTCCACCAAAAGATGCCTAGAATTAACCAAATTCAGTAACACAGCAGGATACAAAGTCAACACTCAAAAATCAATAGCCTTCTTGTACAGGAATAACAAACTCACTGACAGAGAAATCAGAGAAACAACACCTTTCACAATAGCATCAAGAAAAATGGAATACTTCAGAATCAATCTAATGAAGGCAGTGAAAGACCTATACATGAAAACTACAATACTCTGAAAAAGGAGATAGAAGAGGATATCAGAAAATGGAAAGATATCACCTACTCTTGCATAAGCAGGACCAATATAAAGTGACCATACTCCCAAAACAGTTATACAGATATAATGCAATCCCAATCAAAACACCAACAACATACCTGACAGAATGAGGAAAACTACTCTAAAATTCTTATGGAACCAGTAGAAACCTAGAATAACAATTCCAGGCAGCAAGGGTGAGCCAGGGGGTATCACAATCCCCAATTTGAAGTTTTAACACAAAGCTACCATGATAAAAACAGCATGGTACTGGCAAAGAAACAGACTCAAGGATCAGTGGAACAGAATAGAAGATTCAGAAACAACTTCAAGCATACCCTGCTACCTTATCTTTGACAAAGGAGCCAAACACCTTCACTGGAAGAAAGAGAGCCTCTTAAATAAATGATGCTGGGAAAACTGGTTTTCCATATGGTGAAGACTGAATCTAGACCCCTATCTCTCATTTGCACTAAACTAATACTGAAATGGATCAAAGATCTAAATATTAAAACAGAAACAATGTACTGGAAGATAGAATAGGTAAAACTTCCAAAGACAAAGCCCTGATCACACAAGAAGTACTACAAAGAATCAACAACTAGGATCACATCAAATTTAAAGGCTTTTGCACAGCACAACAAACACCAACAGAGTGAAGAGACAACCCACAAAATGGGAAAAAAACTTTTACCAGCTGCTCCTCAAACAAAGGACTAATATCTAAAATGTACAAAGTACTTTAAAAAAATCAGTCCCCCAAATTTAAAGACCCAATCCAAAAACGGGCATCTGAAATAGACACTTCTCAGATGAAGAAGTACAAACAGCAAACAAATATATGAAAAAATGTTTAACAAAGGAGCTGGGGTTTTGCTCAGTGGTTCTGCTGCCTGCCTCACAGGCACAATGTCCCAAGTTTGATCCCTGGTACCAAAAAAAAAAAAAAAAAAGTTTAACATCACTGGTCATTTGAGAAATGCAAATTAAAAAAACTCTGAGATTCCATCTCACTTCAGAAAGAATGGCTATCATCAAGAAATCAAACAATAACAAATTCTGACATGACTGTGGAGAAAAAGGAACCCTTCTCTACTGTTGGTGGCAGTGTAAATTGGTACAACTTCTATGAATGTCAATATGGAGATTCCCCAACAAATTAAAACTAGTGGTTCCATTTGACCCCACTATGTCCCTTCTAGGTATCTTCCCAAAAGAGCTTAAAGCATCATACCAAAGCGATATATACATACCTATGCTCATAGCAGCACAATTTATAATAGCTAAATCTTGGAAACCACCCACATGCCCATTAACAGATGAATGAATAAAGAAAATGTGGTATTTATGTACAATGGAGTAGTACCTTGCCATAAAGAAGGATAAACTTGAGTCATTTTTAGATTAATGGATGCACCTCGAGACCATAATGTTAAGTGAAAAAAATCAGACAAAGTTTAAACATCACATTGTTTCTTTTGTATGAGAAACCCAAAGGGTAAATAAGGAGCAAAACAGAAGATAGATATTGGGAAATAGGAAGAACATGTTCAAATGAGAAGGGGAACAAGGGAGGGGGGGAAGGGAAGAAAGGAAAAAAGGGATTACAAAAGAGAATGGAAGGGAAAAAATGGAAACAAAGTTTTGTAAAAGGAGATGGGAAGAAGGGTTGAAAGGAAGAAGGGAAATGGGAAAAAAAGAAAAATTAACAAATATTGTGTATGAGTACAAATTTCTTATGATGAATGTGATCATTATATATATGGCAAATATGTACTACTATTTTTTTTTTTTGTACGAGGGATCAAACTCAGGTTCTTGCGCTTGTGGGGCAGGTGGTGGAACCACTGAGTTAAATCCCTGGCCCCTAATAATTTTTTTAATGAACAAAGGAGCTGAATAGATATTTCTCCAAAGAAGACACACAAAGAGCTGATTTATCCTTGAAAATGTGCTTGATATCATTAGTTATTAGGAAAATGCAAATCAAAACACAATGAGATGCCATTCCATACCCTCCAGGATAGCTTAGTTCAGGCAACATCCTGAGCCGGTCACGATGTGGGGGAATCCTACTGGGGTGCAGCCACTGGGGACATTGTGTGCAACACCTCAAGTGATTAGACACTATTACATGTGGCCAACAATTCCACTTCTAGGTACACACCCTCAGGAAAGAAGAACACAGGGCCATGCAAAAATGTATGCATACAAGTTTGTAGCATCCCTATTAACAAGAGGAAAACGATGGAAAACAACCTGAATACTATCAATGGACTAATGGATATTCAAAGTGTATATACATTAATGGAGTATTATTTGGACATGAAAAGTAAGGTAGGCCAGACATAAGCTACAGTGAGAATGAAACTTGACAACACAGTGCTCAGGAAAAGAAGCCAGACCCAAAGGCCACCAAGTATTTGATTCCATCTGAGTGAAAGGTCAGGAACAGGTGACAACAGAGACGGGGTGGGGAGTGAGTGCTAATGGACACTAATTTGGGATAGGTGTGACAAAAAGACCTAAAATTGATTGTGCTGATGGTTGTCTACCTCTGAGAATCTACTAAAACTCATTGTACAACGCCCACCCCAATAATGGAAAGATAGGCCTCAAGGTCAGCGAGGACAGACTCCCTCAAGAAGGGAGCCCTGCATACTGGGCTCTGTTGCCCTTCTCAGGGGCTGGCCTTCTGCTCCCGTGGGAGATTGGTCATCACCTGACCTCTGATCCCTGAAGACCAGCAGGGAAACCGCAAGGAAAGCCAGTGCTGTGTTTCCATTCACAGCAGTGCCCAAGCCTGTGGCACCCTCTCTGTGCCAAGATGGGCCATCACAGCAAATGGCAGAGCCATTTGCACCTGGGCAGCCTCTACCCCCACATCGCTCACCCAGGGCTGCCTGGACCCCGCTGCAGCCCAGGGCTCAGCATAGGATGTGCTCAGGGTCCTGGAAACATCTGGAAAATAGAAAAACCTTTCAAAGTATTGACTTATGGTTCAGGTCTTTCAGCTCAGAGGCCCAGGACACCTTTAGTTCCTACTACTGAGTCCTCATGTGAGTCCTCCAGGCCTTGCTCCTGAGACCCACCTTCCCCACCAACCCCAACCACACTGAGTAGAATGTCATCGGCATCTCTTGGCGAGGGAGCAAATGTCCCCAAGATCCCCAAGTCAATAGTGTGGCTTTCAGAGCTCTGTCCCCTCAGCATCTCCAGCCTCCCAGGAAGAAGGCTTGCCCACCCTACCCTGTCCCTGGTCAGCCCCTTTTCCACACTGGAAAGGGTGACTGTGGGTCAGGTCAGCCCACAGTCCCTGACTCTCATCAAAGGAAGGCCACCAGCCTGCCCTGGGGCTCCCTCAGCAGTGGCTCCCTTAAGTGCTCGCCCAGCAAATCCCGAATCCACAAGCCTCCCATCACATGGTGATCTCTGTAATTAGGATATGAGTTTTATTCACAATCACCCAACTTTGAGAAGACCCAGACCTGCAATGCTTGGATTGCGTTGTGATAACACGTCAGCTCTCCACAGATATTCTTCGAGTTCAGGGCCAGGCGGTGCCACATGTGTGCCAAATAGTCTTCACTTTCATCCTTGAACTTTTCGATTTCCATGGTAAAGTTCTGGCCAAGTCTAGCCTTCACAATGACCATATGTTTGAAAATCAAACTAAAGAAGAGCCAAAGAAAGAAGTCAATGCTTCAGTTGAATGATAAAATTCTAAGCATTCAGCCAGGTACGGTAGTGCAGGCCTGTAATTCCAGCACATGAGAAGCTATGGCAGGAGAATCGCTGTGAGTTTGAGGCCAGCCTGAACTACATAGTGAGATCCTGTTTAAAAAAAAAAACAACTAAGCATACATAAAGCATCCAAAACTCAATTTGTCCATGTTTCTGCATACAGGGATAAAACCAGATGGAAATTGAGCTGGGGTTTTTGTGGTATGTGTTCCTTGTCCTTGTCAAATTTCTACTGGAGAGATGAGGTCCTTCAATGGAATGGGAAAGTTGGGGAGCTCAGGAGGGGCAGTGCAAGGGAGCACTGGGGTGGGTGGAGAGGGCAGGCACTCACAGGCGGTGAGCAGTCCGAGGCAGCACCTGCACAGCTTCGTCCAGCACCTTGAGGCCACCCATCCAGTCCTCCTGGTCAGCGTGGCTATGGAAGAGCAGCCCATAGAGTGCGGCACGAAGTGTAAGGTCATCCTCAGTTTCTGGGACAAGGAAGAGAGCCTTAGAAACAGCTGGGCTGCCAGACTCCTTGCTAACGATGCCCTCTGACCTCTGACCTCCCAGGGCCCCACTGTATCACAGTCCTCCTGATTTGGAGCCTTACACCTTCAGTGCAAGGTAGGGCCTACATACCAGCTTGCCCTGTAGGGCTGATGCGAGGGGTGGACCGTATGTCCCCTGCCTGTCACCTACCACTGGCCCCAGGGAGCCTAGGTCTGAGGGAAGCAGCTCCTTGAGTTTCCTGGCTGGTCTCTGCTTCCTGCTCCCCATCGGTGTTAGCAGAAGCAGCATGACATCTGGGAGTATGAAAGGTTAGCACACGAGACACTCAGTCATTGTGTGGTTCATGCGTGTGTTTTCCCAGAGCATGGAGGCTGCCAGCACCACCTCACATGTGCCACTTTCTAGATCTGAGACCACAGATAACTTGATGTACTCATCCTGTTTTCATGGTGCACAAGGAGGCTCTATGCTGCTGGAGGCAAGGAGGTAAGTGACAGGAGTTGCTCAGTGGGACATTGGCTGTGAGGTGATTGGCCCTCAAGTTTAACTTGGTACCTGTTAGCACCAGGACCATGGTGGCCTGAAGCATGGAGAACCCAACTTTTAGTACCAGGCCCCCAGTTTCTCAGGCTCATCACAGGTTTTCCTATACAGCTCTGACCGTATCAACCAGAAGCAGTTCCAAGAGCTGGATTTGGGAAGGTCAGGGCTGGCTGCTCAAGGAGGCCCTGGGCTTTGCGTCCTGTGCCTAATGAACTGTCATGTGGGCCTCATGAAAAACATCAAATGCAGACAGATGGGCCTATGGTGGGCATGGCTGGTGGTGAAGGCTTCCTACAAGGGCACACAATGTGAAATCACAGAAGACTCAACTTGTGCAAAGTCCTCTCTCCCCTCATCCTGGAGCTCATAGCTTTGTTCCTGCTGACCTGGAAGGAAATGGCCTTCAGTTGCCATCCCACTCTGCAAGTCTGACGTGGGCCATTGGTGCAGAAGCAGTGTCTTCCCTTTCTCCTGGAGGAAAACAAACACACATACTGGAGGCTGCAAAGTGTTTTCCACCATTTTGCTTTTCATTTGTCTGTAATAAGTTACAGGAATTGCAATGAAACTTAGAAGTACTGAGTCACAAAAAGTTAAATCATATTTCACCCATAAGAAAAGGGTCCTCAGTGCAAGGTTAGGTACACACCAAACCAAACCACACCCAACACACCACACACTGCATCACATACACACCACACCACACACTACACACACACACACACACAACCACATACACTTCACACAGTTTTCCAATGACATGAAATATCTAAGTCAGCTTTAGGTTTCACATCAAAGGGATCAGAAACACAATAGAAAAAACTTAGGGAAGGCCGCAAAAGCAGTGCTCAGATTCAAGTTTACAGCTGTGAATGCTGTTGATAACAGGAAAGAAGGCCTCAAATCACAATCTAACTTTAATTCTCAAGATGCCAGAAAAAGAACTAATTCCAAAACCAGCAGAAGGAAGGGAATAAAAATCAGAGCAGAGATAAACAAAATAAAGAAGAGAAAAACAATAGAGAAAATCTGTTGTTTAGAAGTTGGTAAAAAAGGAGAGGGAGGAGACTTCAGAACCAGAGGGGAAGTCTGAGGTCGACACTAAGGTCAGCAATGAGCACCCCATCCCAGTGGGATCTTGAGGACATCACCAGCATCCAGCAGGCAATGCTGTGCCCTGTGGTAACAGTGCCGTGTGGCATCTGACCTTGGGTGTCTGCCCAGCCTGCTGGAAGGCCCTTTGGAGACTTGCCTGCACCCCCAAAATACCTCCTTTGTGGCCTCTGTCTTATTGATAATCTTGATGATCTTCTGAACAGCCCCCTTGGCCTTCTTCCTATTGACTGCTGAGGACAGGAGCGGAAGCCAGGTGTTCCAGTAGTGCCTTGTGGCCAGCATCACCAGTGCACTGCTACCTGCGATGCCTCCAAACCTGAAATGATGTTCCATCCACAGGGACACTCACACAGGTGGCTCAGGATCCTTGGCCACACCTTTCCCATGGGTGGCTTCTGGACTTAGGAGGGAAGGGATGAGGCTGGAGTGGCAAGGGTGCCCTGGGCTGTCCTGTAGGACAGGGGCTGTGGGTGGGTCTGCTGCACCCTTCTCCAGCAAGGCCTTCTCCTCCTGCTGGGCCAGGTCTTGCCCATGCTGTAGAGCAGTGGTGGGGGCTTGCCAGCCACCTCTCCACAAAGAAGAGGCCTGGCCTGGTCTCATGTTGTTTACCTGCTCCCTTGCTGACACTGCTGAGGCCCCTGGCTGCTTCAGGACCCTCCTTTGAGCCCTCCTGTTCCAGTGCCCTGAGCTTCTCACAGGACTGCCCACAGCTGTCCTCAACTCTGAGCACTGGGCCACACTGCAGGATGAGGGCAGGGGACTTTCCACACCACCCAGTTCCTCCCTTGGCTCTCAGTGATGTCCCCAGTGTCACCGTGCATTGCAGTTGCCAACCAGTGTCTGAGCCCTTGCTTGCAGCACACCTGGCACTCTCCAAAAAAGCCTTGGCCGCTGCCAGACGCAGCTGCTTCCTGCCCTTCAGGTTCTCCATGATGCTCCAGCCCTGGATGCACGAGGCAGTGCACAGCATTTCTGCCACAAGCTGGGTCTTCACCCTGGAGAACAGAGGGGTTCGCAGATAGGCCTGGCTGTGACATACGCTGGGTCTCCCTCCCTGAGAATGCTGTCACCTCACCTGTGGCCCTTTGAGGTGGTATCCCCAGATGGAGGAGACCCCATCTTGGGCATAGTACCCCCACCTTCCTTGAGCCTGGGCCAGCCCAAGAGACTTGCCCAACTGAAGCAAAGCAAGTGACTGTGGCCTTCTGAGGCCTTGTTACCTTGCCTGTAGTGACAGAACTACCATGCTCAATGAGGCCATGTGGCAAGGCTGGTGCCCACACCTGTTGGAGAATCATTCTAGGGACACTTGGATGTAGGAGAGAGACCTTAGGATATGGGAGTGAGCTGGGGGGGTGGAATTCCTGGCAGGGGTCCCTGTGATAGTGACCTTATGAGAGACCTCAACCCAGAATAAACTGTTTGAATCCAGTAAACTCACAACACTGTGAGAAAGAATCTTCAACTGTGTGTTTTAACAACTAATTTTGGGGTAGGATGTTGTGTAGCAAAGGACTAATAGAACCAGCCATTTTTGGGGTCTTTTGCAGTCAGGCTCTGTTTCCTAGGCCCAAAAAATTGTGCCGCTGATAGACTACACTACACCTAGAGCCCAGGTAGTTACACACAGCTGTGGTGTACTTCAGATACGTGTCACAACTTTCTGATGCTCTCCCTGTGTTTCCTGATCCAGTGCAGCTCTGGCATGGCACATACAAACCACTTTTACTAAGAGGTGATCCCCTCCCCTTCGAGTACCACAGGGGCCGTGTCCTTGCAACTCAATCAAATGGACACCGAATTTACTCCCTGGAAATATGTTTGTCTGTGGGGATTTCCTTCAGGGGCCAGGATCCTGGAAGCCCCTCTTGCAGGAATGGATAGCCTCTTCTGCACTCTGCCTGAAGGAGCCAGAGAAAGAAGGTGCTGACCGTTGGCATACTAGGACCTACCTCGCAGTAAGAGTCTGTGGTTTGAAGGAGAACAGGCTGTATGATGGCTGTAAGGAAGCTGAAACCACCCTGTGAAATGGTTGTGAGGGAGGCTCGGTATCCTTGCCTTGGTATCCACGTCCTGGGAATTTTTATCTTTATTATGTAGCTGTCAGGTAGGGTGTCTTACCAATGTCATGGAAGTTAGCTCTGTTGACAGAGTTTCTTAACTTTATGTTTTTACAGATTTGTTTTTCTGCTTTGTTCTACCAGCTACCGAGAGGATTGTTAATCTATGGCTGTCACTGTGTATGTACTCATTATTTTGCTGCTTGTATCTGGAAGCTCTGCTATTAAGCAAACACACATTTAGCACTTTTAAATCTTATCATTAGGAAATGTCTCTCTGGTATCCTGAGGGACAGTCTGACAGAGACACACCCCTTGTGCTGGGTGCTTGCATGATCCCTAACCTCACCATGCTTGCACTGCTAACTTGTGTCTGTTTTGGAAGAGCTCTGAGTGCCCAGAGCTCATAGTTGAGTCCTGGCTTCCATACCTGTGGGATGACTGCACCCTGACTGGAGGTGTTTGGTTTATGGTTAATGGAACTAAAGCTGCCATTGCATTGCCTGCTTTCCTTTTGTCTTAACTGCTTTCATTCCTTTCCTCTCCTCTTCTAAATTAACTATATTTTTAGTGTCCTTATCCATCTCCTTTATTACATTTTTAGTTATAACTCTTGTTTGGTCTTAGTTTCAGTACTTGCTGTAGGAACTGCAACATACATCCTTAACCAAAGTTCTGCCTTAAATTAATACAATATTGTTTCACATACAGTGTATCAGCCCTTACCTTTCCACTTCTGTGGTCTCGTTCCTATCCTTTGTCTTATTGTGTTCATTCATTTTACTTCTACATTTTTTTCTTAAATTCTTTTATTGGTACATTTTAAGTATAGAATACATTTACATTTATCTTTGGGTTCTTGTACCTGTACATAATGTATCTTGGTTCTTATTTTTTCCCCATTACCTGTGTGACCTTCATCCCTAAACCCTTCCCTATTTACATACTTCGTTTCCATTTGTTTTTCTTTTCTCATAATTTTTCCTTTCCATTCTTTCCTTTCCCCTTCTCTTCCCACCACCCCTACAACTTTGGACCTTTTCCTATTTCAAAGTATCATGTATTAGTTATTAGTTCTTTTAGTCTTTATTTACAATCTCAGTTTCTCACATTAGAGAAACTATTTGGTATTTACACATGTGTGTCTTATTTATTTCACTTAAGAGTATGGCCTCAATATGCATCCATTTAGCTGTAAATGACTCTAGTTTCTTGTTCTTATGGCTGAGTAGTGCTCCATTTTATAAAAAAATCCACATCTTCTTTATCCAGTTTCCAGTTGATGGGTACTTGGGCTGTTTCCAAACTTTAGCTATTACAAACTGTGCCATAAACATGGGTGCACATGTATCTCTGTGGTATGATTCTTTTAATTCTTTTGGGAAGATACCCAGCAGGTCAAATGGAACCTCTAGTCCTAGTTCTTTGAGGTATCTCCATACTGATTTCCACAGTGGTTGCACCAGTCTGCACTCCCAGCAACAATGGAGAAGGGTTCCTTTCTCTCCACACCCCTACCAGCTTTTGTTATTGGTTGATTTCTTGATAGCAGCCATTCTTTCTGGGATGAGGTGCAATCTCAGTGTTGTTTTCATCTGCATCTCTCAAATGACCAGTGATGTTGAACATTTTTTCATGTGTTTATTTGCTGCTTTTACTTCTTTGTCTGAGAAATGTCTGTTCATTTCAGATGCCCATTTTTGAAATGGGTCTTTGAATTTGGGAGGTCTGATTTTTTTCAGTTCTTTATATATTCTTGATAGTAGCCCTTTGTCTGAGTTACAGCTGCTAAAAATTTTTTCCCACATTGTAGGTTGTCTGTTAGCTCTGTTGGTGGTTTCTCTCAAAAGATTCAGAAAAGGCATTCAACAAAATCCAACACCCATTCATGATAAAAACTCTACAGAAAATTGGAATAGAAAGTCTTTATCTCAATCTGATTCAGGCTATCTGTGAAAAACCAACAGCCAACATCTTACTAAGTGGTCAAAAACTGAAAACTTTCATTCTAAAATCAGGAACAAGACAAAGATGCCCACTATCACCACTCCTGTTCAATATAGTTCTGGAAACATTAGCCACAGCAATTAGAAAAGAGAAAGAAATAAAAGGAATAAAGATAGGAAAGGAAGAAGTTAAATTCTCATTATTTGCTAATGATATGATACTTTACGTAGAAGACCCAAAAAACTCTACCAAAAGACTTCTGGACTTAATGGACAGATTCAGTAGAGTAGCTGGATGTAAGGTCAACACTCAAAAAAAATAGCCTTCTTATACACAAATAGCAGACTCATTGAGAGAGAAATTAGGGAAACAGTTCCTTTTACAATAGCATCCAAAAAAATGAAATATCTAGGAATCAATCTAACAAAGGAAGCAAAAGACCTCTATGCTGAAAACTACAGCACCCTGAAAAAGGAGATCAAGGAGGGTATAAGAAAATGGAAAGATATCCCTTGTTCCTGGGTAGGAAGAATCAATATAGTGAAAATGGCCATACTTCCAAAACTGCTATATAGATTTAATGCAATGCTGATTGAAATTCCAACAATATACTTCACAGAGCTAGAGAAAACAATCCAAAAATTCATTTGGAACCAGAAGAGACCTAGAATAGCGAAAGCAATTCTGGGCAACAGAGACATGGCTGGGGGTATCACAATACCCAATTTGAAGCTATACTACAAAGTTACTGTGATAAAAACAGCATGGTACTGGCAAAGCAACAGACCCGAGGATCAGTGGAATAGATTAGAAGATGCAAAAACAACTTCAGACATACTCAGCCACCTCATCTTTGACAAAGGAGCCAACCACCCTCATTGGAGGAAAGAGCCTATTTAATAAATGGTGTTGGAAAAACTGGATGTCAACCTGTCAGAGATTAAAACTAGACCCATATCTATCACAATGCACTAAACTGAAATCTAAGTGGATTAAAGATCTAAATATTAAGACAGAAACACTAAACTTGCTGGGAAGATAAGTTAGGTAGAATGTTTGAAGATATTGGCATAGGAAAAGACTTTATGAACAAAACCTCAGTAGCACGGGAACTAGCAGAAAGAATCAACAACTATTCATCTTATTACTTCTACATTTTTATAAATCCCACAATCCAATAATATTTTTGTTTAAAGTCAACTGTCTTTTATAGAATTTAAGAACTTACAAAATTTACCATTTTGGGTGTCGCATATTACTTTTTGAGCCGTTTCCATTTAATATTATATTCTTTCAGCATGAAGAATTTCCTTTAGTTTTGTCTTCTGCAAATGTGCCAGGAATGGATTCTTTTAACTTTTATTAACACTAAAATCCTTGATTTGCCTTCATTTTTAAAGGTTATTTTGGTGACTACAGAATTCTAGATTGACTTTTTCCTTTTATTAACACTTAAAATATGTTCTTTGTATTCTGCTTTGCTTTGTTTCCGATGAGAAATGAGCATAATCCTTATTCTTGCTGTTCTGATTCTAATGCACCCTAACTTCTTTCCAAGATTTTCTCATTGTCTTTCAGAAATTTGACCACAATAAAACCATGTGTGGTGGTTTTGTATTTATCCTGCTTGGGGTTCACTGAAATCTTGGATTTCTTCTTTGATATTTTTAATTCAATCTGAAAAGATTCTGGCTTTGCATTTTGTCACCTTTTTTTTGCCTCTGGTTCCCAGACTCAAACTAAACTCAGATTAGACCTCTGATAGCATCCCAAAGGGCACAGAGACTCTGGTCAGACTTATAGGTTCCTCTTTTTTTTCTTTTCCCTTCCCTCCCTTCCTCCCTCCCCTCCTCCCTCTCCTCCTCCCTTTTTTCATCCCATCCTCCCTCCTTCTTTTGTGGCTATGGGGATTGTCACAGGTTCCTCTGCTCAGAACAAGGGTACGTGTCCTCAGCATGGTGGCCTCCTCCGACTTCCCATAGCAGGGGCATTGTCTTTTTCGCCCTGGCAGCTCTTCCATCTTGGTGCCCACCCGGCACAGCCAGCTGTAAAATCTGGGAATGCCAGTGTGCATATGGGGCTCACTTTTAATGTCCCCTTTTGGTAAGAACCACAGCCTTGTGTCATCTGTTGTGTAGTGCCTGAGAGCAGTTGTTTTGTGTATATTTTCAAGTTTTACAGGTAGTTTTTTCATTATAAGAGTATGATACCCATTACTTTTTCAGAACTGGCATTAAAAATGATTTTTAAATTTATGCAAAGACCCAACCTGGTTGCAGATTATGTTAAATAAAAATTTTGAAATATGAAGGTGCCAATGACATTCTTAGGCTATTTTTCCTTAACTAAGTTTGTGTCTATTTTAAGGGTATATATGAAATTTCTTATTAACATGTATTCCCTTACATTAATAGCATAATGTGAAACTGATTTTGGTAATTACACATTAACAGTTGAGAATACTAGTTGATTAGTAACTGCATTATTTTCACCAAAATCTGAAAACTATTTTTGCTATTATTGTGAAATGCTATCATTAAAGATTACTCTAACAAATTCCATGCTAGAGTTTCTACATACAACTTTTAAAATGAAAAAATTTTGGATGAAAATTCAAGGCATGTAATTTTTAAACAAGCATAGCTTTTACCAAAGCTAGTCATCTACAGGGATACCCTGTGGCTGTATGTGCCCATGTGTCCTGCTTGACTGAAGAATGGCCCTGGGCTCTGACAGTGAGCCTCAAGATGACAGCGTGTGGCATCTCTCATTGAGCACAGATGCACTCATCTCTGTCTACTCAGTGTCCCAGCACCTGGGATCATGCCTGACACAGTCGGCCTCAAATGGGGTTGAGAGCTGCAAGGAGCCATTGAGATACAGGTGCATCCCATAGAGTACAATGGCGCCAACCACCACCGGGAGCACTGATGGTCTACCCACGATTTTAAAAAGTTCTACTGTGGATATCAGTTTTACAGTCCTGTATGACCTCCTCCTTTCCCTATTACCACTTACATGTAAATATATCTTTGTCCTGATTATGAAAATTCCCTTTTATAAGCCGAACTCATTTTAAAGTTCATTGTTGGAACAGTGGCCCAGCCTTTATGAGATACTCAGCTCTCCTCCTGTGCCCATGCATACGGCAGTGGCATGCATCAGCTGCATGCACTGACTCTTTCTGGAAAGGTACCTTCTTAGTTTCTTTCTTCTAAAAGTAAGTTTTGAGTGGTAGAAGTGGTACCTGCACACAGTGGAGGACGACTGCCCCTCCCAGCTCCCAGCCCTACCCCTGCAGCTCTGTGGTCTACCAGGGACATGCTCATCTCCAAGATCTGATCCCGGCCAGGGTCTCCCAATTTGCCACTGTCAAAGTCCCCTGAAGGGTTTTCATCATGGAAAGTGTAGTTCGGTTTACTCAGATGTTCCTGCTGTCCCTTACAGATCAACTGGTCAGAGAGTTATTCTTAATTTCCCCCTTGTTAGTATCTTTGCACCTAATGGTGGTATCTCACTTTCTCTTTTGGACCCTGAGCAAGTGACATTTGACTTTGACTCAGGTGAGGGAATAATGACCCTGGTCCTTTCCCCTTTATCACTCTTTCTTTCTTCTCTTCTACAGAATGTTGTCTGTGCTTTTTTTTTTTTTTGGTACTGGGGATCAAACTTGGGACCTTGTGGTTTCGAGGCAGGCGGCAGCCCCACCGAGCTAAATCCTGGCCCTATTGTTGTGCTTTTACTTGATTTTGAACTGTCAAAATTAATCATTTCTTTTTGTAAACTAGTAATACTGAAGGTGGAACGTCAACACCACCATGAGCATGTGCAGGATTTCTACTGGTGTTAAGTATGCCTTACTTCTGTTTTCTTGACATTTCCAAAGCTTTCTTCTCATGCCGTTTTCCTTTCCACAATGCTTCTCAATCTATTCACAGTAGGTTCTTCCCTGCAATTCAGATACCTGCTTTCTCAGCAAGCTACGCAGCTGTCCAAACTTGAGTGCATCTTGACTACTTTTTGGACTCAACCTACTATTTCTGAAATCCCACAACTTTCTCCTTTTTAATTTGCTATTGTCTTTTGGATTGTATCCTCACAAAACTTTCCAAAAATGGGATAGGAGAAATACTTTTTCTGGGTCCTTGTCTGTATAAAAGTGGCTTTATTTTAATCTTACACTTGACTGCTAGTTCTGAGCTAGGATTCTAGGTTGACATTCCATTTTTTTTTCTGCTTCGGTAGTAGTTACCGAGATGGTGGCTACATTCTGTAGAATTCCTTCCCAGTGTTTTAGGATCTTCTTGTTATCAGTGGGTGACCTGATGTGTCCCCATGCTGCCCCAGACATGTCCCTCTCTGCATTCTTCTTGCTGCATCCCATGAATGAGGGTCAGTCAGAGCCGAGATGCTCCTGCATCGCTTCTTTTCCATGTCCTTGTCTGTTGTTGTCTGTGCTCCTATTGGAATCCCAAAAGCTGGGCGTGCGTCACTCTTCTCTCATATTCTGTCTCTCTATACCTTTTGCCCATTTTCTGAGACATTTCCTTCACCTTACCTTCTAACATTTCAGTTAGTTTATTTTTGGCTCCTGAACTTTATTTTTGAATGTTAGAAGCTCTTTAGTCTCTGATTGTTCCTCTACAATGCTGCTTTAACTTGGCAAATGCTGTGTCTTGCAAACACATTCCATGTTTGGTTTGGTTTTTTTTAAGCGTTCTTTCATCCATGCAAAGCCCACAAAATCTCCCTTTCTAAGGTAAGGTGGCAGCATGTGGTGCCCTGAACACTCTGGAAACCAGCCCATTGGTGCCACCTTCCTGTTTCCCAGGAAGGCTAGGGTGGGACATCAGAACAAAAAACACTGTAACATCTGGCAGAGTGATGGTGGGTAGAAAACATCACCAGAAAAAACTACTCCTGCCCCAATACACTGGAAGTCTCAATGCTGCCCAAAGAATGATAGGCTGAGGCTCTGTCGTGGCTGTGCTTGGGCTCTTTTGTTTCTATACAAAACCTTCTTGCATTCCTTCAGCTCACCCTGCACCCTTACTTTGGTGAGCACAGGGCTTATAACAGTTCAGAAAACAAATGTCACAAATGTACAATGTGTTGAGGGTGCTGCTGACTAGGTGCCATGTCCTTGCTAGCCATCCCCCTAGCTGCATAGCCTTGCCTTGCTGAAAGGGGTTCTTACAACCAAGTGCAATGCCAGCAGGGTGGTCCAGGATGAGTGACTAAATCTATGCTTCCTCAGTTTCCTCATCTAGAACCTGGAAATGGTAGCACTTTTCCACTGGGAAGAGTAAGTATTCTCTAACCCACCAGGCATGGGGTTACTTGTCACTGTGCTTGTGCCCCTGGACACGTGGAGGTTGACAAGGTACAGACACCACAGGTGGCATTGCTTTTTGACTCCCAGATCTTCACTGGCTATGTGAACACAGCTCTGGAGCTACCACTGCAGCCTGATCCTGTCCTTGTGGGAATTTAGACTCAGCATGAGGCAGATGGCATCTTCCTCCCAAATCCTGTTGATGTGAGTGGGTGCCCCCACACAGCACAAACTGAAGATGAAACTGAAGACATGGTCTGAACATTAGAACATCATTACCAAGGTTACTTACGGACCCAGTGTCCTCAGGTTCTTGATGCCCATCTGTATGGCCTGCTCGGAGGAGGCCATAGTGATCTTGTGGTCACGGGCCACGTAGGCAAAGTGAGCCAGCCGTGTCAGGGTCTGCAGCTCCACCAGAGGATCTGACCAGCTGCACTCAGAAGCCATTTTCACCAGCTTCCCAATGGAGAGAGAGAAGGACCTCTCGTTAGTGATGATGACTTTTCAACAGCATGCAGTCCCCCAAAGAGGCAGTGCTGTTAGAGCTTAGTGAGCTCATTTAATTCTGTAAAATCTTGCACATGGTATAACATTCATCTAGACAAAGATGATATGGCTTATGCTATTCCAGACAGATCCATGATTTGTAAAGACTGCATGTAGTGTAAAACACCACAAAATCCTCATCACTGTCCTCAGTAGCTACAGATGGCCCAGGGTCTGTGAGGCTTTCCTGCCACATGGGGCTGCCTCCAGACTGGGACAGGGTGAGTGTGTACCCGGGGATGCCTCTGTCTGTGCTGAAGGCTCAGGACCAGAAGGACATGGAGAGCCTACAAAGAGAAGTACTCTTCCTTATGCCAGAACAAAGAGATGTTCCAAACAGGAACTGGAGTTCTGTGCTCTCAGGGAATGAGGATACACAGCTGTGTCGGGGGTTGGGGAACATGGTGAGGATGTGGCCTTGGGTGGAAATTCTAGCTGGTGCAGATGGGATGCTCTGGACCTTAGCTCCTTTGTCCCTCTTGGGTGGTGGCTTTCTCTGCACACAGATGCTAGTGTGCCTCCCAGGACATCTAGTGTCACTCACCTGGGCCAGGGAGGGCACAGTAAAGTCCATGAGGCCCAGGCCATTGCATGAGTACATCTCGAGAGTGACAAGGACTCTGGTCACAGAGTTGATGTTCTCGTTGGTGCTCTAGTGGGACAGAAGGGGCATTGAGCATCTGTCAGCCTGAGGCACAGGGGAGGATGGCTACAGAGGAACTGGACAATTCATGAATTTAATCCTGTGTACCATTAGTTTTTATAGCAATAATCAGATCACAAATTTGGGAGTGATTACACCTTAGACTACTTTTGTAAATGTCCACCTCCAAGTTATCGTGTCATGTAATAAAAAAGGTTGTGAAGTTGTGCAGCCCAAAGCATGTAGGGCAGTGTTGAGTGATAGCTGATAGCTAGGTGACCTGACCAGAGGTGGGGAGCAGCCACTGGGACCCAGAGCTCCTCCATCTTTGCCTGCCCAGGCCCTCCTGTTCTCTCATGCATCCCTCACTCCTGGCTGGGCCCAAATGTCCCCCCCTCTTCTCCTTGGTTCCCTCCCTGACTTCCCACTGCTCCCTGCCCAGGCTGTGCTCTGGTCTACTCTACCCCAGGCCTATTGTGGCCCCACAGCAGGAAGCAGGGACTCTATGGGGTGGCTCTGAGTCCCCGTGGCCCC
The DNA here is from genome assembly GCF_053883595.1 of Heterocephalus glaber. Taxonomy (NCBI): domain Eukaryota; kingdom Metazoa; phylum Chordata; class Mammalia; order Rodentia; family Bathyergidae; genus Heterocephalus; species Heterocephalus glaber. The sequence continues at coordinate 51,930,258 of NW_028258320.1, read as the reverse complement.
TGCCTCGTCCTATCCCCTCCTTCCACAGACCTTTGTATTTGCAGTTTGGAGAGGGGCTGATGCCTAAGGAGGTGACCCTCAGTCCATGAATGGCACTGAGGGTGGGCAGTATCCCCAGAGGTCCAGAGCTCATATCCTATGGAGCGCTGACTCTCAAGGGCAATTAGGGCAGTGATTTTAGTGGGGAAACAGAGGCCCTAGACTATCCTTAATGGGACATACTCCCCACCACTGCATCATGACTGAGGTGGTGATGAGGACAAACGGCCTAACTACAGGGGTAGGCAGACTGCAGATCCCACTCATAGGCCTGTCTCTGACTTGCCCCCAGGCCACCTTAGCCGTGTCCATAGCACTGCACAGCACCTGCTCTTCCATGCCCAGTCGGTGCCCGATCTGCAGCTGCAGCATCTGCTTGGCCTTCACCCAGGTGGCGATGAGCTGCTGTCGCACACTGATGGGAACTACCTCCTCTGGGATGTTCCCGTTGGTCAAATTCAGCGCAAACTCGCAGACCTAAAAGGGACATGTCTTCATTCACAAAGCTCTAATCTAAGCAGGGGAGCTTGAGCCACAGCCCAGTCATTAACGGATGTGTGGGCCTGGCTTTTGGTCTAGCCCGAGGAGGTGGTCCAGTCCTCAAGCTGCCTGGAGGGCTCCTGTGGACCTAGCAGCTCCCTAGGTCCCTGCTAGTTCTGTGGATGCGTCACATCCTCTGCTTCCTAAGTCCTTACTGCCTGGGCGTGGGGCTATCACTCTGTGGTGCAGTCACGAATGAAACCCAAAGCCAGTAAGAGGGTGAACAGCATCCTACTCCCCAGTGTGGTGTTAGTTCTGGGAGTGTGAACAGGCCTGGGACTCCTGAAAGTGGGGGCATGGATCTACCATGTTTGTGGCAAGGGTGTGTGGTTGGGGCACTGAAAGCCCAGCTGCCCACGCTTTCTTCCTTTACTAGTTATGTGCTCCAGTTTCCTTACCTTTAAGTGGAACTACAACACCATATGTGGGTTATTGTACAGAGCCTGGCCAGTGCAGTAGGTACTGCCACTAGAAATGACTATTTGCTAACCTGGGGTCACTTGACTATGAGCCACAACATGAATCCTGGTGCTCGTAAAACACAGATTGTAACAAGTCCTTTCCTGCTGTCCTCCATTCAGGCTTCTGGATAAACTCCCAGACAGCCCTATCCCATTCCACAGGAAGCCCTGCTGGAATACATGTGGGCCATGCTGACCCCACAGCTTGAGCAGGGCATCCTTCCTCTACCACACAAGTTCCCATGTTCCACTGTAGTGAGGTTTGTTCCCACACTATCATCGCTGCCACCTGGTCCTCCAGCCTGCACTGTACTCAGATTTCCTTCACTCTGACAGTTTTGAGCAGGACTTTCTTGGGATTCCACTTCAAGCACATCCTTTCAGCACTTGGATCCAGCTGGGAACCTCCTCCCTTCCACTATGTCCCTTGGCCACACCAGCCCCTTCCTTTACTTGCCCACCTCCTTTTCCAGGCTAGGGTCCTACTCCCTGTGGCCCTTTGCACTGGCCCTCTGTCCCTTCTAGAGAGGAAGATTTAAATGCTCATGTGGCCTGTCTGGCTGGCTTGTGCTGACCTTCCTGGGGCTGTCACAGGCAAAAGCCATGTGCCTTGTGCTCTCCCTTTCAGTCCCAATAGGAGCCCTTTGCAGATCACTGTCCTCACTGTGGCCCTGTGACTCCGTGACTCCAGGGCCTTATCCAGCCTGGCTCTCACCTCCACACAGGCTGGTCTTTAGTGTTACCTGCAGACACCTGCAGTGAATGAAGCAGCAAGCTCTGCAACTATTCAGAACACTGCTTTACCCAGGGCCTGAGTGGCACTTTGAGGCACCTTTAAGGTACCTTTGAAGCATGGACAGCTTGCCTGCCTCTTGTCTCCTCCTGATGGCTCAGGCAGGGACAGCTCATCCTGTACCCCAGCAGTGGATGGCACGGGCCTTCCCTGCTCCTGTTTTCCCCACAAACACTTCTGGGGATCCACACTCTGGGATTCTGCTGAGGATCTGACAGTTCCCCCTTGGACTCAGGAGGAAACTGACTTTGTTTCAAGTTTTATAGGATTCCTTGAGTTAGAAATGGTTGATGGATTATTGAACCCTTACAGCTGCCATCAAAAAGACCATAGTTTTTCCTTCAGTAGGGATTACCACAATGAAACTCACATTTACTGGGAAATAAACTTCATGATATAAGTCCCATTGCTTGGCATGTTAGCACTTTATTGGTTGCTGCATTTCTGTTCCCAAGTGACAAGGGTCCCTTCCTAGATCTATTTCCACATTTTCCTCTGCCCTGAGAAGCATGAGAAGCAGCTACAAACTCTGACCCATGAGAACTCCTAACTTGTACCCCATCCCATCTGTTACCTATGCCTGCCCCTGCCCACTCACCTGTTTTCCAGTGGCTGGAGCCCTGAAGTCCCACTTTCTGAATTGCTCACACATCTCTCACCTGATGAGCGGGATCTTCCCTGTCTAGTCTGGAGCCTCCAAAGGCCTTTACACCCTGATCTCTGGTCTGCCATGGGCCCTCCTTTCTCCCCCAACAGGCCATATCTGAGTGGCTTCCCCTCCAACCAGTCCTTCCCCCAAGTGTGTCCAGGAGGCCTCTGCTCCGTCCCCTCCCACACCCTCACCCCCCTTGGCTTGGCGAGGCCATACCTCTATCGCTGTCTTGATCTCAGAGGTAGCTCCTGAGTCCAGTGGAGCTTGAAACATATTTAGTCTCATAACTTTTCTTGACTTTTCATATGTCTGGGTGGGAATCCAGCTGATGATCAGGCCTCGAGCTAAGGCATTGCAGAGCATGGCTAACATGACTGAGTTCCTGGAATCAAGCACACAAGCTTGAGAGCTTCCCCAGGGTAGGGCACACCATCAATGCAGATCCTTGTGGTGTCTCTGTGGGTCTGGGGGCGACTAAATCTCTTCCCTTGACTCATCTGCTGGGACTTGGAGGGGGTCACCTGCTGTCCTCAGGGCCAGCTCAAGGAGGTACAGCAGACCTCTGAGGGCAGAGCTGGAGCTCCTGCTGCTCAGGCAAGGCAGGTCTCAGGGCCATGGGCAGAGCGGGAATTATGTGACAGGGAAGGGTCTTCAGAGGATCCTGAGAAGAACTGGCCAAAGCAAAAAAGCTACTTTGCCCAAGGTTGTATGGCTGAGATGTCCTGGAAGCCATGAGCAATGGTCTAGCTGTGATTACCAGGTGGAATGGGGTTGGGGGAAACATGAAATAGTCCAGATGCCAAACAGCTGGATTTACCTACAAGAGACAGGATGGCTGTGCTGTGAGGAGAAGCTCAGCTTGTAGGGGCCCTTGGCCTCTCTTGGGCCATCCAGTATGACCCAAGGCTGTGACCTGGGTATCCTGCATAGTTAGCGGGATGCCTGGCCCAAATGGGCCCTGTCAGGGACCCATGCCGGGGGAGAGGTAAACACTGCTGAGCAATTACTTATTTCATTTTCTTTGTTACTCATAATTTTAAAAATCATAGTGCACATATGTTTATGAATTCTGAGTCACTCTAGTATCCTACTTTGATGCCTGGGGTTAAAAAAACCCTTTTGTTCAGACTAAAAGCCAAGCCACCAACAACAATGACAAAAAAAAATACATTAAAATTTCATCTTAGATGAAACTTTGACCCAACTTAATGTTTTCAAACTTCTAATTTTAACTGGGAAAAAATTCATATCCATGTGGATAAAAACACATAAACATAGATTTCCATCCTCTACCCCAAGCACAGGATGAAAGGAGGGCAGAGTCACTCTTCTGCCTCACACTGAGTGACCCAGCCCCAGGCAGACTTTGAATCACTGGCAGCAGCTGGAGGCAGGCAGGAGCTCAGTGGTGGACGTGAGGCTATGTTGGGGTGGAGATTTTGTCACTGGAGTGCAGGCCAGACCCCTCCTTGATCACCCCAGCTGGTGTCCCTCTAGCCCAGGGGACAGGCTGACTCCATGGACCCTGGCCTGAGTTTGTATTTCCCTGCATGTGGATAAGTGCAGCATCCCCCACACCCACCCATGGGGGCCAATGTCCTTGATGATGTTCAGGAGGTAATACAGGGTGTCCATGAGCTCCTTCTGCCGCCCAGCTGTGATGAGATGGTGGTTGTGATTCAGGACATAGACCACAGCATTCTGCACAATCCAGGCTTCACCTATCTCCTGTCCGATTTCCGCAGAGCGCAACCAGTTATTCATGGCATAATGTGACAGGTTTTCTATCCAGGTTCTGCAAATGCACACCATGAAGCATTCAGTTCCACACAAAGCTTTTCCTAAATAAGACAATGCACAGGACCCTCCTACTGGTCCCTGCTCAGTTATACAGGGATGTTTCAGGTTGTATCTGCAGCCCAAGGGTTCAGATGGGAGCCCACTGTGGCCATCCTCAGTTTGGTGCTGCCCTCCAAGACCCTCCTACAGTCCACCTATGCAACCCACCCATCCTTCACTCTTTCCTCTTCCTGCTGGCTCCAGTCTGTCCTCACCTCCCATCTGGACACTGGCTGCTGCCCTTTGCTGCTTCTCTCATGGTGTGGGCCCTGCTACCGGCTCTGAGGAGGAACTCCTGGCTCGAGGCCCTGCCTAGACTGCCTGCCACCTCTGCATCCACCCTCACACCCTGGCCTCCTCACCATTCTGCTCCCATCACACACAGGCTGCATGGGGTAATTTGCTGTCACTCAACCCCACTGTGTGGGGACAGTGTCTCTGTTCTGCCATCCCAGGCAGGGAAAACTTTTTCTGTCAAGGGGCAGATAGTCAGTATTTGGGGTTTTGAGAGCTGTATATAGTCTCTGTTGCATATTTTTCTTGTTTTTAAAATTTTTAAATGTCAAACCCACCCTTAGCTGTACATAAACAGGCCAGGTACTTGGGTGTGGATACCTCATCCAGAAACAGGCCTGGGCCAAAAAGGTGTCCCTGTCCCCTGTCCTGTGACAGTGTGCTCACAGGACATGGACCCAGGGTGGAGCCTGGGCCAGATCATTGGTCTCACAATGCTACTGATGAGTGATTCTCTTCTAATGCCAAGAGAAACATGTGCAGAAATTACTGCTGCTACCTCTTTCCTCTCTCTTTGGCAGGACAGCAGGCAGGTTGCACAGTAAACACTGTGTCAGTACTGTACAGGAAATAGCCTTTCTTCTTCCCCAATTGAATTGGGACCACAGTTAAATAGTATTCAGTTTCTGTCACATAAATGTGGAGAATGTTCATTCATACCATATTCATTTAAAAAAATATTTTAGATTAAAAAGTCACTAAAGCCCATCATGGTTGATATAACATCTACCTTAGTTTCATGATTGTTTTTGAACTCGAAATTTCACATGGGCAGATCTTTTGAGATGTTCTGTGCAAATTAATGTGTGTCATTTGTATGCAAGGACTGTTGAGGGCTCAAGCTGCTCTGTGACAGCTTTCTTTTAAGATTTGGACCTCAAGGAGCTGCTCCTCCACTTTCCACCACTGGTGCTGCTCCCCCTAGAGCTCAACTTTACTAACAGTGAGAAAAGCTAACTAAAGTGGACAGAAGTATGATTTACCAAAACCAACTGGAGAAAACAGTCGTATGCTTTCTTCCCTCTTATTAGTGACAACCTGTGCTCATGGTCTTGCTAGGATGCACTGCTGATGGCCAGATAAAGCAATTTATAGTCTTGCTTTGTATTTAGTGCTTTGCCTTATTTATGTGAGAATGGATATTGCTCCTACAAAGAAGACCATGTTTTTATGTGTTCTCAGCCCCATGGGTGCAGAGGGACACATCAATCCTCATCCCACACCATAGCCAGGACTGTTGCCCACCTGTATGTGATCCACTCTGTGTTGGTATCTAGGGGCTCAGGCACGTAGCCAGCAGGGTGCTGGCTTGAGTCTTCAGGAGGGATAGCGTGGTCATTCAGCTCCACACCTTCTGAGCGCAGCAAGTGGACAGTGGCCTGTAAGGAAGTGCATGATGGGAAAGGTCATGGGCATGGCAGGGGCCTAGCACTGGGGAAATACACAGCCAAACATCTTTCCTTTAGGGTTTGTTTGCAAATGCCAGATAGAAGGCAGAGAGACTTGCATGATGAGCCCTATGCACCTTGTCTTCCTTGATGATCTGTCACTTTACCATAAAGGTGCACATCTCGGGAAGAGAAGAACTTGTTTTAAAAGCTCAGTCAGTCCACACCCACCATCAGACCTCTGGAGATGAGCAGACATTTTTCATGTTAGCAAATGTCCAGCCAGTTTCAAATCTCCTTGACTGCGTTGTGAATCTGTTTTTCAGCATTAAAGGCTAAGAACCCCACTGGGGACAGGCTGAGGGACTTTGAGGAGAAATGGATCTGGGTGACATCAGGCTGGGTAAGCCTCAGGGTTGTAGCCAGCTATCTCACTCCATAAGCTAGCTCTGCCATCGGGCCAGTAGGTCCCTGAGCACAGGGGTTGGATCTGATTGTGCCCATATCCCTTAGATTCTTACTGAATTAATTACAGAGTGCTTTGGCCTCAGCCTTGTGCCCACTTCTAAAGATCTGAGGACTCTGAAGTCACAACATGTCACAAAGTAACCAAGGGCCTTTGTGCAGGTGCTGGGCTAAGAGCTCAGACCCGGGGCTGAAGAGTGGGCTTTGGATTCAGCTGGGCTACATTCTACCTACTGAATTTAGGCAGGGCTGATCTCACATCTCAGCATCCCCGTGTGTGTGTGGGAATAGACCTGTAGGGGCTGCAGCTGTGAGTCCAGGCCTTGGGCCAGGACACTGAAGCACTTCCAGGATCACCTGTTAAACTTCTAGAATTGAGTCCAATTAAAATCCCCCAAATGCAAAGACAATTACCTGCTTTACTGTGTAACTTTGTAACTATGGACTCACAGTTCAGAAATTGTTTCTAACAAAAATTTTGCATTAGCACACAACATGATGCATTTCTGTTCATATTGGTTTCCCAGAAAATCTTCCAAGAACTCATGAAAATTTCCCTCCTGACTGGATAAAGAAAATGTGGTTTTTTAATAAAATGGAGTACTACTCAGCCATAAAAAATGAGAAATTAGAGACATTTATAGCTAAGTGGATGCACATTGAGGCGATACTCTTAAGTGAAATAAATAGGACACACATGTGTAAATACCCAATAGTTTCTCTGGTGTGAGAAACTGAAAGTGTAAATAAGGACTAAATGTATAATAGGTCATGAGAAATAGGAAGAAAAGGGGCAAAGGGGAAGGAAGTGGGAGGGCTAGGGGAAAGGATAGAAGGGAATGGGATTAATATGAGAAAATGGAAAAATAGGAACAAAATCTTTGTAAATAGGGAGGACTGGAGGAGTTGAAGGGAGGGCTGGGCAAGGGTGAAAAATAAGAACCAAGAGAGACTATGTAAAGGTGCAAATTTCCAATGATGAATGTCATTATATTGTATACCTAAAAGGTACCAATGATTAGAATGAATAATCGATAATGCAAAATATGAAGAAAAGGTCCAAAGGGGTAGGGGTAGTGGGAGGGGCAGGGGAAAGGAAAGAAGGGAAAGGAAACATGATGAGAAATGGAAAAAATGGAAATAAAGTGTTTGTAAATAGGGAAGGGTGGAGGGCGTGAAGGGAGGGCTAGGAATGGGGAAAAAATAAGAACCAAGATGCATTATGTAAAGGTACAATTCCCAATGAGAAATGTAATTGTGTTGTATACCTACAATGTACCAATAAAAGAATTTAATACAAAAAAAAAAAGAAAATTTCCCTCCTCGACATATAGTTTTATTTGGGGAGCAGAGGTGGAGTACTGTGACCTATAGCTCTAATGGATCCAGATTAATAGGTCACAATGACCCCAATCCGCGAGTGCAGGTACCTAGAAGATGAGTGAAAGCATGCCATGACCCACCTCAGCATTGATGAACCCCACTTCTGCAAACTTCCGCAGCAGGTACGGGGATGTCTGTTTCTGCAGGACCACATGGGACTGGCTCCAGACATCATGCACCGAGCCTTCTGCACCTTTCTTTTTCTTTCCTGAGGGGAACAGCACTGTTTGAAGATTGCCTCTTTTCTAGTAAACAAAAACAGAAGGACACCTGACCTGCTCCCTGATATCTAATCCTCTCCCCAGCTCTGTGTGGGATGGGCCCAGGTGTGTGTGTGTGTGGGGGGGGGTTGATGGACCCTATAGCAACCCTGCACACAGTCAGGCCAAAGCAACTCAATGACAGATGGCATAATGATAACCAATGGTAACTTTGAATAGTTACTTTTAGTCAGCTGCAATTACAGTTATTCCTCAGTATCCATGGAGATCGGTTCTAGGACCCCATGTAAATACCCAAATCCATGGGTACCCCAGTCCATTATATAAAATGCCACCATGCTTGCATGTAAGCTGCACACACTATAAACCATCTTAGATTAGTTATAACATCTAGTACAATGTAAGTGTCATGTGAATAGCTGTCACTTTGTATCATTTAGGGAATAACAACAAAAAACATGTCTATACATGTTCAGTACAGATGCAACTGTTTTTAAATATTTTTAATCCTCAGGGCTGAATCTGTGGGCAAGGAGCCTGCAGGTGAGAAGGGATAACTACACACATTTAGAAGGCTCCTCTGAACCAAAGTGCAAGATTAGTAAACTTTCCTGTTACTTCAGGGAAAAAACTGGCCCCTGCCAAGAGGTCCCTCAGCTGGTAGGCATCACAACCCCCATGAGGCACCCTTGGTAGGGAGGGACCTCCAGCACCACCACCATTCGGAGGTGTGTACAGGCCTGAGGGTCAGCCCACTCTGCACAGTGAGGGGGGATGTGCTTGAAACAAATGTGTACCTCGCTTCAGCTTCCCTGGCTTCTTCACCTTGATGTCATACAGGAGGCAGAAGCGGCTTGCAGTCCGACACACGTCCCAGACCCCTTGCTTCCGGGCAACTTTGACCAGCTCTGCCCAAATCTGAATTCTGCTCCCCAAGATCCAAACAGGAGAAAAGCAAGTTCAGTCCAAGTTGTGAAATTAGAAAATACCCAGAATGACTGCTTGAGAGGAAAAGCCAATGTTGTATGGTTTTGAGGTTGTAAAGAATGACTTTGAGTCCCAGCAAAGTTATAGGCATGGATGTGAGGTGAGAGGGGCAGCCCTGGCCGGTGGGCTGCAGGCAGTGGTGAGGGCCCATGAGTCCATGTGGCGTGTCCCTGGGATCAGGTGCAGCTCTCTGGTTCTCCCCATCAGGTACTGGTGGTACTGTACCTTCCCATCCTTATGACAATGAGAAATATCCCACACAATTTGTTCCCCTGGCTGAGGTGTGAGGTAAGTCTCTCTAGGTTGGGGACACCCTGGTCTGCCCTGGTTGATGTGTCCTGACAGTCGGCATCATGCATAGGAGTGACAGTGTCACCACGGGCTACACATTGCATGGGCTGAGGCCTGTTGTCTCTTATAGGTGAGCAGGCAAGGTCCCACCTATCAGGCCTCTCGGTGGGGCAGAGACACTGGAGCCTGCGCACCTGGGCAGCCATAGGCTTGGCCTCCAGACAGTATACTCAGGCTGGTAGGCCCTTCCTGCTGACTTTGCTTTCTTTGCTTTTCTGTCCATTTTTTTCTCTGGAAGAGTGCTTGTTTTGTTCCTTTCTTACCTCTCTTGGTCATTCTCATTTCCCAGATGAAGTAAGTGCCCAGCAGCCTTGTCCACACTGAGCATGTGATGTCGAGCCTTTGCAAAGAGATAGGTGAACCGGCCCCTGTTTTTCCCAATGGAAACTGAGAACAGAAAACAAAATACAAATGATGACTGGGTTGTAAGGGATTAGCTGACTGAGGAATTTTTAAAAAATATTTTTTATTGGTATATGTTGGTAGTATGTAACGATTACATTCATTATGGGGAATTGATACATGTATGTTACAGCTTGTGCTTAGATGTCCCCCTAAAGCCTCATGAGGTCTTAGGTGGGGCTTATTCAGAGGTGGCTGAATCTAGAGTGTGTGCTATCTTGCTCACCCTCTCAGGCAGGAACACACCCTATCCACAGGTGGCCAGAAGTTCATGTTCATTGACTAAAATGAATCAAGAAAGCAAAACATATGTATCCAAGTGATGCCCACAAATTTACAATGGCTTCTCGACTTGTTAGAATGAAATGAAACCACAGGAGGCAAAGTGACCAAGAGAGATGGTGAAGCATGACAGAGAGATGGTGCCTACACCTCCTGGGGCCAATTCCAGAGCCATCAAACTTCTTAGGGTGACATTATCTGACCTCGTTCTCCTCTCCTTTATCCTCAGATTCACAACAAGGATGGCACCAGCTTTGACTACCACCTCCAAGGCTCCAGTCCCTGTCACCAGATGTCAGAGAGCGGAGATGGAGGGCAGCCTCCATCCATGAGGACAGGCAGACAGGCCTGCCCTGCTGCTCCTGGGGAGGAAGAGCTAGGGCTGTGAGGATCGGACATGCTCCTCTTTCTCCTGGCTCACCAGCCACACTTGGGTGATGCAGCAGCCTTGTATTCTATTACCTGAAATTAGTTTACAGTCTCTCTGGGAATAAAGGCAATGGCTGAGAGGCTAGACCTGAGTAATAAATGTGGAAAGGCAACCCCAGAGCCACTGTCCCTGTGCCTTGGACACTGCTTTGGGCTGACTAGTGACCCCAAAGAGGCTCCCTTTAAGTCCTGACCTAAGGATCTTGGAATGTCACTTTATTTAGAGAGGGGGTCTGGACAGAAGTGAGTAAGGGGAAGAGGCCATTAAGCCAGCCTTAGCCACTCTGAGTGAGGCCTGTGAGAAGAAGACATCAGGACAGGCACACCTAAGGGATGTCGGCGTGTACAGCAGAGGAAGATGACCATCTGTAAGCTAAGGAGAGAAGCTTCAGGAGAAAGCAGCTTTGCCACACCTTCTTCTTGGACATCGAGTCTTTAGAATGGTAGGAAGATAGAGGCACTGTCTCATCCCCTAGAATGTAACGCTTTGCTGTGGTGGCCTGAACTGACTAACAGCAGTGTGTGGAAAAAGCTGCTCTCTGGTGCTTCAGGAAACCCAAGACAGAACATTAGGGACTGAGGTCAGGGACATCAAGTGCAGGCTCACAGCACAGACAGATTTGTTGGGGTCCTGCCTTTGTCTGGGGTTGGGCTCAAGATAGCATGAAGGCCTGGAGTGGGTCCTAAGCAGTGAAGGAAACTTTTAAGACAGGAATGTTCCAGGCTCTGAGAGTGGAGAGTAGAGCTCACCTTTGGCCTCGTTTTCACTGTCTAGCACAATCTGGAAGGTATCTGGGGCGAGAGCCAGGCCCGCATTCACCAGGAGGGCCCGCTTCTTCCTGACACTGTCTTTTGGCATAACTTTTTTTGCCTGCAAAAGGAAGGGCCAATTTGATGAGCATGTTGTCTAAAGTAGCCTCTTCTTTGGTCCTTCTGAGGATGCTCAGCCTTCAGAGGAAAACCTGGGTTTTTTCCCTGAGCCACAACATGGCCTTCTTGCTGTCAAGTGGGCCCTAGGCAGCTCCATCCCTGCCACACCCTGTACCTCAGCCCCAACCTTGTGCTGAGTCTGCACAGATCTGGGGTCCCCTCCAGCTCCCTCTCCAGCCAGCCCCCACAACAGGCTGTGGCTGCACCTGCTCAATGGCCATGATGGCCTTGTCCTCAGCACGCTCTGGAGACTGGTACAACATGGTACACAGGCGCAGGCGGTTGAAGGCTGTCTTGAGCTTGTCCTGGTAGAGACCCAGGCTGTCCAGGCTCATGGCCTTCTGCAGGTGTTCCATGGCGGGCTCCAGTCGGTCCTCATCCTCTTCAATGCATGCCATTTCCATGTGCACTTGGCAGCGAAGCAGGGTCATGAGGCTGGGAGATGGGCACATGTGTTTGGAGGGCCTGGTTGGGTGGCCAAGCAGATGTGCAGGGCTGGGGTCCACCCTCCAACAGGAGGCAGGTGATGCCTTGGCCTCTCAGTGCCCCCGGCTTTCTCGTCTCCCTCTGATCATACCTTGCCTTGTTGCTCTGAGAACTCACACAAAGGGCCAAAGGGACTGTCCTTGCAGACCACTGGAGACCTCAGAGCACAACTGGTAAGGAGTGGCAGGTGGCAAATGGATGAACATTGGTGAGACTTTCTGTGACATGAGCTCCAGAGGAAGCAGTACTCATAAACCGTGCAGAAACCATTGCTCCCCATGTGTCTATCACACAAATGCACCTCTATCTCCTGGAAAGTTTGTGATGTCACCACTGTAGTGGGCATACCAGGCCCTCAACCCCGCCCTGGAGAAGCCCTTGTTTCTGAGCAAAGCCTTTGCTGTCAATAGCATGGGAGAGGGCCACCTCAAACACTGTCCCAAGACATAGTTTTAGCATACCCCCAAAGACTGTAAAGATTCTACAGGACCCATGGACAGACAGACTTTTCATCAAATCAGAGAAGTGACATTAATACATGTAATCTCAGAAGAAATCAGAAACAGGTCAAGGAAAGTGAGGAACACTGTGAGGCTGGAAAAAGAGAGAAAGCTCATGGTGTCAGGCAGGACTCCTGCAGGATTCAGGAGCCCAGAGCACCATGCAGATGCCAGAAGGACCTTGGTCAAAGCCAAGTATGCTCCCAGCCAGGGAATCAGGGTCCACAGACACTGCCTACAGGTTTAGACAGCAGCCAGAACTGAGCTGTTTTCATATGGTCTGGGGCCAAGAACAAAGAAGCCAAAAAAAGTGGGAGTGAGTCCACATGGGGAGAAATGCAGCACCCAAAGAACAGGCAATGTGCACACTGAACCCCACATGTAAGACTCTCCTAGAACCAGATTACCTAGGATGGTGGCCAAGTTGGCCAGGAGCAGCACACAGAGAGGAGCCCTTGAGGGAAATGAAAACCATGGCCACCAGACTCAAAAACTAGAGTCCATATCCTCCCAAAATGACTTGGTGGCCCAGTGAAAAGCCTTTCGTTAATAATTTTCTATTTCTTCTTCTTCTAACTATGATAAAGTGGCTCCTAATGGACTATCCTGCCAACCACTGCATCCATAAAACTGGACCAAAGACAGGAGACAGTAGTTTCCAGGCATGAATACCAGGTTCTGGGAGAGGAAAACTCAGGAAAGAGCTGGTGACAATGGCTCAATATCATCCCAGAACAGCCTCCTGGCAATGACAGAGCAGGTGGGGCCTTTACATTGCCCACTGAGCTAAGGAGGTAGAGCACCTGCCCAAGTAAAACCTCAAACCACAGCCTCATGAGCTCTGTAGGAAAGGCATATTTGGAGCCTGAGGATGGGCTTGGGAAGCACCTTGGGCCTCCAGAGAGGTGCTAGATGGAACCAACACTTCTCTGAAAAAGATAACAAAATGCAACAGTTATAGTGTATCACCCGCAGGAGTGAAAATCACTACACTGGCAAGGCAGCAGAAGAATGTTACCCATGGTCAGGACACAGATGTCAGGAGCTGGTTTAGCAAATAAATCCTAAAAAGCTGATAGTACAATATAAATATTGTAAATATGTTCTCAAATTGAGGGAAAAGAGAATATTGAGGAAATGAATAGATAGGGAATCTCCATTTAGAAATGGAAAGTGAAAGAAAATGGAAAAAAACTATAAAATGATAATAACTGAAATAAAAAAAAAGTTCTGTTTGAGGAGGGTGAGAGCAGATTGGGGAGATCAAAAAAAAAACAAACCAATAATTTCCCAAATTTGATGAAGGCTTCGTTTTACATATCCAAGTATCTTAGAAAAGCAGAATTAAAAAGAGCTCCTAGGAATATCATAATCAAAAAGCTGAAAACCAAAGCTAGAGATACGAACTTGAAAACAGAAAGGAGGAACAAAGGACAGGGGAACCATTCTTACAATAACTGGACTTTTTATCAGAGACCATGGAAGCTAGAGGAAAATGAAACCTTTTTCAAAGCATTTAAAGAAGAACCATAGCTGCCAGTTCAGGATCCAGTAACTAGTGAGAATAGTTTCCAAAAACAGGAGTGAAGTGGGGTCACCTTCACATCAGCAAAGCTAAGCACATCCGTCAGTCACAGCCCTGCTCCCAGGAAGAGTGAAAAATTTGTCAGGCTGAGATGCATTTCACTAGATGGGGCCTCTGTCCTGGAAAAAACAAAAAAGAGACCCTGAGATTGGAAAATATGGGGTAAATACTGGAGCCCATTATTTTACTCAAATGAAAGAACAGCTGACAACAGATGAAGAAAGGGTGTGGTATGAAGTCACAGGGTGCAAGATCTGCACCTCTGTGGGATGAGAGTGAACTGAAAAGTGTCAGGAAAAGTGACTGAAGTGACCTTACACAGGCTGTGCTAAGTGAAGGAGAAGCAATGGCCCTAGAGAATCACTTTTTCCCAGAAGCTGGCAGAGAAAACAGAGTAGACTTCTAGAACATGCAACCAGCTCCAAAGGAGGCAGGGAAGCAGCAACAGCAGGATGAAAAGGAGACACATGTAGGGAGTGTGTAATGAGTTGATTGCTTGAATCAGAGGCCAGCTACTAAAAGGCCGCACAATCCAACTAAGCAGCAGAAATTGTTATATTAAATGTAAAAGCAAGACTCAACTGTCTGTTATCTAAAAGACATGCACTTAAAATGTTCTTTGGACTTTCAATTTAAGAAAACAAATAGGATTACAATTCACTGACAGAAACAGATAAAGCCACACAATAGTGAGCATGCAGAGTTGGCATGGTAATATCTCTATCAAACCACAGGGGACTCAGAGGAGGTGTCTACCAGAGCCCTGACACTGGAAAGTGAAACTGTCAGAACTAATGGAAAAGAGAGGCAGATGCACACTCACAGCTGGTCTCTACTTTTCCTGTCTCGGGAAGAGTTAGAACTATCACACAAAAAGGCAAGGACATAGAAAGTATGAGCCACATGATTAATGAACATGAGGAAGGCTGGGAAGAGCTACCAAGACTCTTCCCAGGAATGAGGGATCACTCCTCACCTTTCAGCCCAGGCTCGGGCTCTCTCAGGCTGAAACTCTCCCACGAAACAAAACAAATGACCCTCTGGCCCAATGGCTTTGTTGTTAAATTCTACCAAACGTTTAAGGAAAAAAATTACAAGTGGTACACAAATTGCTTTGGAAAGTGATTTTAGAAAAATGCTTCCCAACTTGTAAAGCCAGCATAAGTTTGGAGTCAAACCTGACAGAAATAGAAGTTTTGTACAGGTGTGTCACAATCGGAGACAGGAAAGTATCAAAAAGCCTGTGAAAGAAGCTCACCACTAGGCATAGGGGCAATAAAAAAATGTACTGTGAAATACCCAAGAATAACAAAACTTAAAAGGATGGATAATACTAAGTGTTGCAAGGATATGAAGTAACTGGGACTCCTACAGTGTGGTATGAGCAGAGGGATGCAGCACTTGGAAGAGGGCCTCTCATAATGGCAATGTGCCTGCTACATGTCTAGCACTGCTTTGAAGATACATTTTCAAGCCTCTTTCCAGCTAATCCCACCCTACATCCATGGACCAGTAGATTAAAAAAAACATGTTGGATATTCATATCATGGGATACTCAGCCACCAAAGGAAAAGACTCTTGAGGGAGGAAACACTATGAAACTGAAAGGCATCAGCCAAGTGAATGAAGCCAGGCTCAGGGGGTGCTGTGCATCCCACTGATGATGCTCAGAATGACAAATGTGCCCACAGGGAGAGGAGCAGTTTGACTCTGTCCCTCTCCAGCTGCATGCCCCTGGGGGTGCACACCTGTCCACCTTCTCCAGAATCTCTGCGATGTTGGTCAGTGGCTTGCGTAGGTGGTGCCGCAGGCTGTGCTGCAGAAGAGGCAAGCAGGTGTTCCACTGGGTCATGCACACCACTTGGATGGCCTGGGGGTCACCCAAGCGGATGGCGCGTTGCAGTGCCATGTCCAGTCTCTTTATTATGTCCAGCTGGGCCTGCAGGGGGTACATTGAGTGACTCTGTTGTTATGGCTTGTATCTAAATGTCCCTCTAAAGCCTCATGTGCTCATAGGTGGGGCTTTTAGGATCTGGCTGAATCTAGGGTGTGTGATACTGGGATTAAGTGTGCGTGGTACTAAATTACCCCACTAATTAGAATTATAGTTCTGAGTGTTGCCACCTACAAGGCTGGTGGCCTGGATGGGGTCAAAGGAAAGACAGCTGGCTACCTGCTGCTCGCTGCCTTCTGCCTGCCACACCATGAACCGCTCTTCTTCTGTGATGCCCCTGTGTTATGCCACCCTGCCCTGAAGCCAGCTGACTGGACTGAAACCTCTACAAACTGTGAGCTGAAATAAACCCTTTTTTCTTTAACTTTGGGTGCCAGGTATTTAGTCTCACCAATGAGAAAAATAACCACAACATCTGTGCAGATTGTGAGACTGGTGCCAGTTATGAAGCCAGTTATGTATGGTCTGGCAGAGCTGGTGCTGGCAGCTCTGACCAAGGTCAGGAGCTGGAGGATGTGGGGTTGGGGCAGCAGGTGGGCCAGGTATACCCTGAGAACTCAGGGCCGTGTGCTGGGCCAGGCCCTGGGTCCGTGGTGACAATGTCTCAGTGTTATTTTCTGGAGGGAGACATTATGGTTAGAAGACAAAAAGCTTAAAAGTTTTGCACTTCATCATATACCTCTTCCAGGAGTGGACACTGAGTCTCTTTAGTTATTGATCTTGTGTATTTAATGGGGCTTGTATCAGTGGTGGTGAACCTATGACACGTGTGCCACAATGGGCATCTAGAGCCCTCTCTGTCAGCACATGAGCCAAGTCACCTGAGCATTGCCCCCGCAGCCAAGCATTTAGGTTTAATATCAATGTTGGCACTTTGCAACAAATAAGTGAGTTTTGGGTTGCAGTTTGGGCACACAGTCTCTAAAAGGCTTGCCATCACTGGCCTCTATTCATTTTGTTTATTAAACAAAGAACTTCTCTGGTTTGTGCTATAGTCCCTTCCCAGCAGAAATTCCAGTCTGGAATTTCATGACCCTGTGCTCTGAGCCTTCCTCAAGCCCCACCTGTCCTTTGGTCAGCCAACTCTCCACAGCATCTCATTTCCAAACGCTCTGGGGCCTCTCCCTAACACTGCTCCTGGGTTACAGGGTACAGCCCACACTGAAAATTCAAAACCTGCGCACACCTGCTAACAACTAAGATGAGTCCATCAAGGCCTCATGAGCCTCCAGCATGTATCTGACCCCTCTCAAGTCGACCAAGACAAAGGTGTGGTGGGGTAAAGCTGTGCAATCCACAGCACCACATGCACAGGCTGCCTCGACTGCAGTTTCACCATAAAATGTGGCATGCAAAAAAATGCTTACTTATAAAAAGGAGAAAAAAAAATCCACCAGTCAGAGATGACTACTGACACACAAGTGTGGTAGACGTGGGGATCAGGGAAGCCCCTCTGTTGTGCTCATGGCCTGCAGTGCACACACAGTTCAGACAGGGCTGGCTCCTCCATGCCCAGCTGTGGCCCTGACAGGTAGCTTCACTGTGGGCACAGAAGGGGGCAGGAACAAGGGGGCTGGTGCAAGGATTTTCTGAGCCTATCCTAGGGGTATTGCCTTGGCACACGTCAGTGCTGCTGGACTTCATCTGCTGCAATTCTGTTGCAATAGGCTTTTGTTCTTTTTTAGAAAACAAAACAAAATGAAACAAAAAACCTGTGAAGTTCTTATTGCAAAATAGTCTGGTGATTTCTACCAGTAGCTGCCATTGCACTTACACAGGAGGTAAGAAACTTACACAGCATCCACAGTGTTTGTAATTAGCTCTCACAAAGGAAGCTAGCTGCCTGTAGAATGACCAGACTGGAGTACTCCAAATGATCCTTGGGTTCCAGGTAGCACATGAGGGACTAAGAGTGGCACCTTCCTTTCTCAAGCCTCACCAGTGGGATGGCTTCCTGGACAGGAGCTAGGCTGACAGCCCTCATGAGGACTCGGGAGGCTGTGGCCCCAGGGCAAGTGATTCCAGCACTGGGGGATGGGCGTGCAGCTCCAAACAGGCCACAGGAGGACATGGCCTAAGGAGAGTCACGTCCCAGGCCCAGTGTATCAGAGAGGACAAGGTGGACCTGGGGGCCATGGGGAGCCATGCCAGGGAAGAGGACGAGTAGCTCTGGGGCCTCCGGCACTGTGTAGATTCCAGTGCTCTTACAAAGGAGGCCAAGTCTTCACCCCTTCATGGTGAGGAGGTGGAGTCACAGCTGGCCTGCACTGCTGTCCTCAGTACCAGTGCAGAGCTGGGTGGATTTAGCAGTGGGCCTCAGCCATGGCCTTGGTGCTCTTAAACCTGGCACAAACTCGATGCCCCCCTTGTCCCAGGAAACCTGCAGAAGAACGGGCTGTGTGTCATGTCTCCTGTTTAAGGTTTTACCTCAACAGCTCCTCGGATGTAGACTTTAATTTTATTTTCAAGTCTTGAAACTTCTAGTTCACTCTCCAGACATTCAATTTCAATCAACTTCCCAGGATCCTGTAGATATAGTTTTTGCATATATAGAAATTTTTAATGAAAGGAATCATTTAACTTAAAAGACCAGTTAAAACATCATCAATGTAGTAGGTTGAAATTCAGCAAATAAAAATCGTAAGATAATGCAAGTTATATAAGAAAATTTTAAATGTTTCCAAAGATGTATTAATTTAAGTACAAAAGCTATAAGCACATTGTTTTAATAGAGGGGGGAAAAGCTCATTAATTTCAGTAGACTTTGAAGTTTGAAATAATTAATTAATTTCAGATAAACTTCCTCCTATGAAATTTAACAAACCTGTTTTATTTACTTCTTACCTGAACTTCAGATGAAGCCCTGTTTCCACATATTTAGGATTTTTCAGGATCTTTCTGTTGATTTCAAATTTAATTCCATTGTGGTCAGTGGATCAAATTTAATTCCATTGTGGTCAGTGGATTAAATTTAATTCCACTGTGGTCAGTGGATAATTTGATTAGAATACATGCTGTTTTCAGTCTAGATTATAGTCGGTCTTGGCCTGGTATTTGAGAAGAGTGTACATTCCTCTGTTTGGGTATGTGTTTTATAGCTGTCATGGGTCAAGCTGACCAAGTCTTTTATATCTTTGCTGATTCTCTGTCTAGCTATTTTATTGATTAATCACAGCAGAATGCTGAAAATGCTGGTTTTAATTTTGGATTTTTGTCTATTTGTCCTCACACTTCTATCAATTTTTGTTTCATGCATTTAAAAATATTGTAGGTACAAAAACTTTGAGGATTGTTCCCTCTTCTGACTGACTCTTTTTACCTGATTAAGTGATGCTGTCTATCAGTATCATTTTTTAAAAAATCAGACACTCTGTGTAGTGTAAATGTAATCGCTCCAGCTTGTTTTCCCATAGTGTTAGAGAGTGCTGTGTTTTAGTGTGACCATGAGACGTGTGTGTCAGCTTGAGCAATGCGAGTGTGTATTTGTGTGAGTAGGTGGGTGTGTATTAACGTGAAATGAGGTACATGTATTAACGTGAGCACAGTGTGTATATATTAACATAAGCAGGTGTACATGTAGTAGTGTGTGCATAGTATTCCTCCCCATCTTTTAGCTTTCAGCCACTGCATCTCATACTGAAAGTGTGTTTCGTGCATGCATCTGCTTTTTCCCAATGTGACAGTATTTGCCTTTTAATTGGAATATCTAGACCTTTACATTTTTTTTGTATTAAATTCTTTTATTGGTACATAGTAGGTATACAATACAATTACATTTCTCATTGGGAATTGTACCTTTACATAATGCATCTTGGTTCTTATTTTTTCCCCATTCCTAGCCCTCCCTTCACGCCCTCCACCCTTCCCTATTTACAAACACTTTATTTCCATTTTTTCCATTTCTCATCATTTTTCCTTTCCCTTCTTTCCTTTCCCCTGCCCCTCCCACTACCCCTACCCCTTTGGACCTTTTCTTCCTATTTTACATTATCGATTATTCATTCTAATCATTGGTACATTTTAGGTATACAATATAATGACATTCATCATTGGAAATTTGCACCTTTACATAGTCTCTCTTGGTTCTTATTTTTCACCCTTGCCCAACCCTCCCTTCAACCCCTCCAGTCCTCCCTATTTACAAAGATTTTGTTCCTATTTTTCCATTTTCTCATATTAATCCCATTCCCTTCTATCCTTTCCCCTAGCCCTCCCACTTCCTTCCCCTTTGCCCCTTTTCTTCCTATTTCACATGACCTATTATACATTTAGTCCTTATTTACACTTTCAGTTTCTCACACCAGAGAAGCTATTGGGTATTTACACATGTGTGTCCTATTTATTTCACTTAAGAGTATCGCCTCAATGTGCATCCACTTAGCTATAAATGTCTCTAATTTCTCATTTTTTATGGCTGAGTAGTACTCCATTTTATTAAAAAACCACATTTTCTTTATCCAGTCTCCAGTTAATGGGCATTTGGGCTGTTTCCAAGTTTTAGCTATTACAAACTGTGCTGCTATGAACATGGGTGTACATATATCACTGTGGTGTGATTCTTTTAATTCTTTGGGGAAGATCCCAGCAGTGGAATAGCGGGGTCAAATGGGACTTCCAGTCCTAGTTCTTTGAGGTATCTCCATACTGATTTCCACAGTGCTTGCACCAGTCTACACTCCCACCAGCAGTGGAGCAGGGTTCCTCTTTCCCCACAGCCCCGCCAGCATTGGTTATTAGTTGATTTCATGATAGCAGCCATTCTTTCTGGAGTGAAGTGAAATCTCAGCCTTGTTTTCATTTGCATCTCTCGAATGACCAGTGATGTTGAGCATTTTTTCATGTATTTATTTGCTATTTCTACTTCTTTCTGTGAGAAATGTCTGTTCATTTCAGATGCCCATTTTTGGATTGGGTCTTTAAATTTGGGAGGTCTGATCTTTTTAAGTTCTTTATAGATTTGAGATAGTAGACCTTTGTCTGAGGAAGAGCAGGTGAATTTTTCCCCACATCGTGGGTTGTCTCTTCACACTGCTGGTGGTTTCTCTTGCTGTGCAAAAGCTTTTTAATAAGAAGAGATCCCATTTGTTGATTGTTTGTGCTAGTTTACAGGCCACTGAGGTTTTGTTCATAAAATCTTTTCCTACACTGATTAGACCTTTACATTTAATGTGATCACAATATGATTGGATTCAATCAACTATGCCCTATTGACAGCACATCATTTATTTTCTGTTTGTCCCATCTTTCATTTATCGTTTGTCTCATCTTCAGTTTTATTTTAAATTAACTGATTATCTTTTTTGGTTCCATTATACCTTCTTTCTTAGTTTAATAGGTACATCTCTAAGTGTTACTCTAATGGCTGCTTCAGGGCATGGAGTACACATTGTCTGTCTATCAGAGTCTACCATGAAGGGACATCGTTCCATGCACAGCTAAGTGCACCCCTTCAGTATGTAGGAAGCATGAAAACCTTTCACCTGCACACCATCTCGTCCCTCCTGCCATTCTGCTATTGTTGCCATACCCTATTCCATGTGTCAAAAAACCCACAGAACATCCTCATTCTGTATGTTTAAATAACGATATTTTGCTGCTCTTCACTGCACTATGTAGACCCAAATTTCTATGGATACATCTTCCTCTTGCCCAAATAATTTCTTTTACAGTCTCTGAAAATGGAGGTCAAACTCTTTCAGCTTCTTTATATGTTAATAAATTTAAAAAACTTTTTCCCTTTGATTTTGTAAGATTTCTCTGGGTGTAGAATTTAGAGTGATTGGCTGTTATTCTTGAACCTTAAAGATCTTTGCCTTTTGATGTTATTGTTCCCAGTAAGAAGCCTGCTGTCATTCTTCAGTTGCCAGTACAAGACGTCTTCTCCTCACCTTTTCATTTAGCCTTTTTGACCATTACGTCTTTAAAGATTTTTCCTGGTTCCTCTTTCTCGCCTCTCCTTCAGGGATCCCATCGCACGTTTATTACTCTGCTGGAAGTTGGCCCCTACTCACTGAAGCTCCAAATATTCTTCTCAGCATTTCTTCTGTTTCATTTTGGGGAATTCTCACTGCTCTGTCTTCAGGCTTGTTAATCTTTCTGCTAAAATGTCTAATCTGCTTTAAATTCTATCCAGTTAATTCCATCTGGGACAATGAAGTTTTCATATGTAAAGTTCATTTTGGGCATTTCATGTATCATCTTGCTTTCTGTTTAACATAAAATTTCCATTTTTCTCTATTTTCTTGAACATCTTGGATACAAGTACAATAATTGTTTTAATGTCTGCTAATGTCAACTAATCTTATCACCTGTATCATTTCTTGGTTTTGATTGACTGTTTTTTCTCCTCCCGTGGGACTGTATTTTTCTACCTTTATATATACCTGGTAATTTTCTGTTGGATGCCAGACATTTCTACCTCAGACTCCAGAATGTTGAAGTTTTCTGCAGTGACCGATGGGAATGAGACTACTCCCTTCACTGAGTAACTTCTGTGGAGTGTTCCTTTGTCTCATTTCACCAAATGGTGATTATTTTCCAGTCTTAGGTAGTTTCCTCACATACATGTGGTCAGCCCTCCCCTGAAGACTCAAGGCCACTTGCAGACCCCAGAGCTCTGATCTTTGTTGCTCACTCCTCCCTGGACCTCTGCTCTGTGACTTGTAGTTGTCTTATCCTCTGGTCACCAGGTAGGCCATCAACCTCCACTTGGGGTCCCTTACCTGCTGTAGCCTGCAAGATGCAGGTAGTCAGCCATCACAGGACTTGCCCTACTGTTTTTACCCCTCCAATTTTATTTTCCTTCATTATCTACAGTTCAGTGCCTTGAAAAATCACAGATACACACATTTTGTTTGCTTTTAGCTGCTTCAGGCCTGAGGATCAGCGTGGATCCTTTATGCCCTCTGGGGCAGAGGCAGGAGTCCACACATTGCCTCATTACTTGTGCACCGCTTGTACACAACTTCCCTTTTTGGGTAAATACTCACTCGTGTCTGGACAATCATGTAGAAGTGTAGGGAAGGTTGGGGGATGGGGAGGGAAAGTTAAAGGGTCTCAGTGAGGTTTCTGGCAAATAAAAAGTTGAACCCCTGCTAGAGAGAGAGAGAGAGAGAGAGAGTGAGAAGCTTTTTTCTTCCAGCTCAGGACTCCCTACCTTACTCCAACAAGGTAGCTATTTATCTCCTTATTTCTCTCCCTTTTCTGATAAAGTGATTTTGTTCCCTATTTCTCTTCCCTTTTCAATAAAGTGATTTTGTTTCTCCTTCTGAACTTGTATCTAATTCTTTTATTGATATAGGTTTTTTTTAATGAGCCCTCAATAAAAATCTACTCTCACAAGATGTAACAGAAGTATGTGTTTGTTTTAGCTTTAGTTTATTTTTGCTCTACACTCTCCTAGGGGGTATTAAAATGTCAGAAGTGAAGGCTCAGTATTGGGAATCCAATTGCTGCTTCTTCCCTGATACAGTGGCTCCCCGCTGGGGTGTTTTTCCACACTGACCTGTAGGAGTGGCCTGGCTCTTGGACTCCCCAAGTCATAGAGCCGAGCACTGCATGGAGATCCAAAGAGGCTGGTTTGGGAGGTGGTCAGGGAGAAGGCCTGTGAATGGGCAGGGGCCATGGGGCAAAGAGCCAAGGACAGAGGCCGGGAATTGGGACAGCAGGACCCACTGGGCAGAGGCACAGGGTGGTGAAAGCCACACTGCTTCCACATGAGGCTCCCTTGCAGTAGTACCCTGTCAGCAGCAACGCCTTACCCATGCATCTCACCTCTTCAGGCAGAAAGCAGGCTCCAGTCCCAGGAGACAGGTCTTAATACTATTGCCATTTTACAGATACAACACTCAAGGCTTGTGTGGAAAAGGAAGGCTCCTGGGTTTGTGAGGGCTGAAAGTGGGCTAGGACCCAGGTTGTTAGGATAATAGTGCAACACTTGGGCTCCTGTGTCATGGAAACCCAGAAGGGAAGCACAAGGCAACAAGAGAACTCAGTATTAAGTACCTACCATGCTGTTTGCCTGCTCAGTGCTGTCTGGCCACATCCCAGCCTCAACTGCATTTTCTACATACTGCCCTCCCCTATTGGCCAGTCCCATCTGAGGTCTACATGATCATTGAGGTCTAAATAAAGTTTCTTTTAAAAAAGATTTCCAGGTCACCACAACTGTGAATATGACTGATTTCCCTTTTGCTATATAAACTGCTCTTCTTGTCAGTGCCACATCTTACAGCATTATTTGGGTCAATTGGTGTCGATAATCAAAGGTGACCTGGAGTAAACACACAGTAGGTAGTCAATGAAGACCTACCGTGAGGCTCAGGAAGTAATGCTCAGGAAGTAATGCTCCAGGGCATGGTTTCAATATCTAACTTTTATCTTTGTAAGGAGCAACACACAGGTGGCTTAGTAACCCTCTGCTCCATGGAAGGGCCTTCCACAGCCTCCCCCACCTAAGCTACAAAGCCAACCATCCTGAGGCACATAGGCTCAGTACTTTGAATGCATGCCATTAAACTGCCCCTGGAGGGCAATATTGTCACATGTATGTATTTAAAAAAATCTCAACCATATGAATTCTCTAGTATTCCATGTCTTTGAAACTATTTTAGGGGAAAATCAAAAAATGTAAATAAAAAGCTTTAAGTGCAAAATTTTCATTGAAGCCCTTATGAAATAAGCAAAAAATGTATGGTTTAAATGTTCAGTGGGGCTTTGTACTTCAGTGTGTAGTGGACGAACCACTCGTGTCACAAGGGACCTGAGGCAGTGATATGGGTGAAGAGAAAAGGACACACACACAACAGTAAAAATCATATCAGCACAGTTTCACAAGATGCACATGAAGAAGATGGGGACACAGGCAGCAGCCCCTCAGGCCATACCTTTGTGAGCTGCTTCCTTGCCTCTGTAAACAATTGTCATTAAGATACTTACTTCTGTCTCAATTTTCTTCAGGTCGGACAGGCAGTCAGAGGCTATGTCCTCGCATTTCAAGTTCAGAGAAAGATGAGCTAATTCAAAAAGCAACAGTATTCTGAAAAGAAACAAAAGGGGCACTGGTTCAACATTCACCTGAATGGCAGAGGAAACAGCCACATTCTGCTAAATTAAGAAATACAATAATAAAATAAAATTAGATTAAAGACTACAAATGCTGCTGTGAGGGCTCCTGCCAAGCTCACTACCACAGGGCCCAGGCTGCCCTCCATGGTGCTGGTCTCTGTTGCATGCACTGTCCCCCACCTAGGTCTTCAGGTCATGCCTAGGGGAGGACAGGCAGCGGTGTGTTGTCACAGATGACACCTTGCACAGCCACATTGTAAGATACTGTCATTAGCCACATTTCCAGGCTCAGTGAGGGAAGAGACCACACAGGAAGAGACCTGCTTTTCCTGAGGCAGGGTCTAGGCTCTTCTCTTGTGTGACAGCCACATGGGACGGCATTGGCAATCACCAGTCGGGGTCTTTGTGATGTCAACAGAGTTCAGAGATCTATGATGGCTGAAATGACTTTAAAAAGGAATGATGCTGGTGGATGAAATTACCTCATTTCAAGACTTCTTATTAGGCTTTAGGAATGAAGAAAGTGGTTCTGCGTACAGATAGGCCAGGGTTTCCTGGCCTTTGTACTTGGCCTTTGAGTCAGATCACTCTGTCCAGTGGAAACCTGTCTTCTGTATACTGCAGAGAGTCAGTCACATCTCAGCTTGGTGCCCACTGGATATCAGCAACACTTCCAGCAGTGACCTCCAAAGGGTCCCCAGATGCAGCCAAATGTCCCCTGGAGGACAAGCCACATCTTTTCTGCCTTTCCTAGGTCATGTCCCTGTCTTACACAGAAAGACAATAGCTGGCCTGTAAAGAAACACAAGTATGGCATGTGGCTTTGCCATCTTCCTTGTTTTCAGTCTTGTGCTGCTCTGGGAAGGAGGCCACTTTGTGAAGGAGGGGTTGGGGGACAGGGGTCCTTCTGCTGAACACTCATCCCAAACATCCTCAGGCTCTGAGCCTCCAAAAGCCTGGCCCTCTGCCCTCTGATCTCTTTATTCTACCTATGCTCTAAGCTGCATGGGTTGCTGAGCAGGTCAAGAAGAGTGAATTTGTAAATGAGTGAATCCCTGGTTTTCAGATAATCATGGTTTTAAACATAAAAAAATTTCCCCCACTCTGAATCCTAGATACAGGATCCCAGGTGGAGAAGTGTCAGCAGGACCCACATGGTGTTTGGAAGGCTCTGAGGCTTGCCAGGATATAGGAAGGGCCTGATATCACCAAGAGGCAGCTCTGCTATGATCAGGACGGTCTCCTAGCAAGTAGAAAACACTGCTTCTCTCCAAGAACAGCAGTGGAATGCAAATCACATAGTAAAATGCAAATCTGAGCTGATCTGGCTATCCTTGTGGACATAATGCACAGAAGTTCATACAGTAAATAGCAGAGCCACAGACAGTGAGAAGGTGGGGAGGACCTCACAAGACTCATGAGTGGAGGAAAATCCACCAAGCAAAAGGCTGACAGAAGTGAGGGCTGCCTGTGTGTCTCTCGTGGGAAGAGCCAAGTTAATGCGTGAGACTGGCCTAGAACAGCATCTGGCCCAGGATTGGTGGGAATAAACGTTAGCCCAAATAATCTTTGTATTAAATATTTTTGTATTTCTGTACATGGAAAAATATTAGAAACTAAATGGCAAACTGGGACACTTTGTAAATTTAGTGGAGGTGAAGGACTTAACTCTTAACACACAGAAAGCTGTTTTGATTGAATTGTATCTGGTTCATAACCCTACTTTGAAAAACTCAGGTAAAAGCAATGAACAGAAAATTAACAAAAGAAAAAAATGCCTTAAATATGTGAGAAAATGTTCAGCTTCATCAGCAGTCAGGGAAATGGAAAATAAAGCAGTGACTTTTCACCTGTCAGGCTTAGAGAGACCACAAGGGGGCAGAAGCAAGCTTCCTTATGTGTGTGTGTTGTATGGCTTCTGCAGTATGCATCCCCAAATCCCACTTCTAGAAATTTCTCCTAAAGAAATAATGAGTAGACTCCCAGAAAGGGGCTATTCACACCATCTTGAGACCCCTGCCCAGAAGCATCCAGCAGCAAAAGAGGATGCTGGAGCTTTGGCCCAGAATGGCCTAATTTCACTCAGAATAACTTGGAAGAATTTGATGGCAGACATGAATTCCCTTGAAACTTGAAAATACTTACATTTAGAGGTTAAATTTGATTATGCAAAGTAGGATATGAAGTTATATATCCCAAGTGTCCCAATTATTATAAACATCAAGGCAAAAAAAGACCAGAAGGAAATATACTAAATATTCCACCCTGGCTGGCTTTTGCTAGGGTTGTTCTAGTTGCTTGTTTTTGCATCTTTTCACATTTTTTTGATACTTTCTGAATTTTGTATATGGGTTGTGCAGATGGAAAACTGGAAACACACACTTACTTTTCTTCTCTGATTGAAGGAAAGCTCTGGTGATTATAACAACCTAAATGTTTATAGGTATTCTCCAGAATTTGGTTGACGTCTTCTGGTAAATCATTTCTATCCAATTTTCTAGAATTAATTAAAATACCAAATGACCAAAAAAATCCTTTCAGATTTATTAAAATTCTTCTAAGAGAAACTCTGTGAAAGTCTACGAATCTGTGTATTACACTGAGCAAGACCCTGAAACATCTCTCCTCCTAACCATCCTCTGATGCCCCAGGCAGTTTTTGTACCTCCTCATCCCTCCTCACTCCCAGGTGATGATCCTTCTTCCTAATCACTGAAGGGTACACTCCAGGAAACGAGCACAGGCTTGGCTGCCAAGGTTAGCACTCTATCGGGGCCCTGTCTGGGAACTGTTGGCCTTTCTCTCTCTGTTCCAGGGCCTGGGGCCAGCTCTCCTCTCAGAAGTGCTCCCTTGAGCTCACAAAGCCACCAAGATCCTCTCACACACCTCAGCAAACCCACTGGGACCCCTCAATTCCCTCAGCATCCAAATACATCATGGCCTCCTCACAAAACCTTACCCAGTGCGCACAAACACACTCTGATCTCCATTATAGCATCCCCCAGCAGCCCCTTAGGGTAAACTTCTTAGAAGACTCCTCTCTGGATATACTCCCTCTCCCTCTTTCACTCAGCTCACCCTCATCAAATTCTGCCAAAACACTGCTCTTGTCTTGTTCAATCCACACGGTCAGTCTCAGCCTCATTGGGCATGACTTGTGAGGAACACTTGACTCAGTTGGGGACTTTCTTCACTTGTAGAAGCTGTCCTCTTCCTGCTGGTGACCTCACAGGCCTCTCCTCAGTAATGGGGGAAGGCCGGACCAGGGTGGGAGTGGCTTTCAGACCACCCATCCCTTGGTGACCCTGGGTTCCTAACTCCTCTGGGTCACTTTGGTCAGTTTCCAGACGCTGCCCACTGACACAGGTTGTCCCCATGGAGCAGACAGGTTTCCTGAGCTCACTCCTCAAAACGCTCAACTTTTGCTTTCTCTCAAAACTACTCACGCTTTTAGTGCATTAATGTGGAAAGAGACTGACAGGCTAATGGAATTTTTCTTTTCTTCCTTTAACTGAAGCTCATTTACTAATTCATGACGAACCTATCATAAAATGGAACAGAATATTAATTTGGATTCAAATAGATAATTCAGATTTTGTGTCTAGATAATATCATTTAATTCCTCCTGTAAAATTAATATTTTTAATTAAAATGTATCTTCTCATTAATATTTATATTCCGTTTTCAGATATAATTTATACTGATATTTATACATAAAAATTAATAGCTGATGAACACTTTTTGGACACAGTGCATAGTAATTACTTGTATCTTTATAACTTTTCTGTTAATTTCTTTAAAAATTCAGTGTACAGGCCATCCCCATAGAGGAAGTCATTGTTATTGTTTAAATCATTGTTATTGTTAATCATTGTTATTGTTTAAAAGAAATATTTAAACAGTAACAATGAAGGCAAAGATCATTTGTTTTCAAAAAAGTAATTCTATGTATATTTTCACATAGAATGAATCACTAGTTCTTTTTATCATTTTGTTTCTTTTCATTTTGCTTTTGTGTATATGATTTTATCTCTCTCATTTAATGGGCTTGTTTGTGGTCTCATGGATATTTTTCTGAACAACGACTTTTAAGAAAATTCCTTCCTATATGTATTATTAATTATGTCAGTTTACCATAACTGAGAATATCTGCCGATACTTTTGGGGCACATGAGCTTTTATAAACGGTGCTGCAGTGAAGCAAAACTTGGCAGCTTCCTCTTTTTTTCCAGCTTGCAGAAAACACTCAAGAAGTTCTCTGTATAATATAAAAATGGTAAATATTAAACCCATTTGAAATTGTTTTCTGTTGCAAATGCCAGGTTAGTATACTTTTGTAACTTTTATGTTTCACAAACTTTAAAAAGAGTCCCTGGAAAGCTCCTTCAGCCATACCCAGGGCCCATGGGTCACGAGGAAGGGCCTGCAGGAGCCAAGAAAACAACCTACCGCAGACAACAGAAAGGGAATTCTTGGCATTTTAATTACCTATACATTTTGACAATGACATCTTAAAGGAAGATCATATCTACATTTACTTTCTTTTACAGGCTTCGCAGATACCCACAAGCAGATAAACAAACCTGCAGACTCTGGATTTGGACTTGGGTACAAGTGTCTGGCAGTGGCACAACTGCTATCCTCATTGTCAGCATCCACCCAGTCACTGGCCTCACAGAGTAGCCCCAGACACTGAAACTCTGGCAGGTCCCCTTTTAATTCAGGAGGTACAATGACCAAGAATTCGGTGACAGACCCACCCTGTACTGACCCATAGAATACCACATGGCCACCTGGACACCTGGATGTGGTGCTTATCCTGGTGTAACTATTTGCTAAAAGGCCACCTCATCAAGAGTTTACTGCAGTAAGATTTCAAAACCATAAGCCAGGAGTAGCTAGGGGATCACATTTCCTCTGCTTTGCATCTCAATATATTTCTCTGTCATCAGTTGAAAAGTCCACAGTAAGAAGGATCCATAGATTCTAGAAACAACCACCTAACAAGACACAAACCCAACCCCAACTATGAAAGAGAAAGCAAGGATGTACATCCTGGCAACACAAAATCATAACCCAGAGGGGAGAGGACATGTTAGGGACTCTGGCCCAGCGCCCCAAGGGCCGGGCACCACACTCACAACATCAGCTCAGCCCGCCATTCCTTGTCTTCTTCCTCAGTCTGATTTAACACACTGACGATTTGGGAGAGGCTGGGGATCACAAGGTGGTGATAGCCAGGCTTGAGAAATGGCCTCACCATGTGCCAGTAGAGTACTGAGGCATTGTACACCAGGAAGTAGTACCTGCAACCAGGGAGAGGAAATTTGAGTAGCGAAGCCACACAGTCAGGGGCTCCTGTCCCCAGGCCCCTTGCAGATATCTCACTGTCTTTGGCAGATGGTGGCACAAGCCTGCGTGGGCACCAGGATGCACTGACACTCCCGGATGGCCCTGCTCCACACCAAATGGAGCCCAGTAGGGATGACATAGATGTGGCTCCTCAGTTTAGATCAGGGTCCTTTCATTCAGCTGTGATTTCACAACGGATCAGTCCCCCATTAAATATACCAGTGAACAAGGGAGGGAGGGCCCTGGAAGATTTCCCAGAGGAGGTGACATCCTACTATGACCTAAAAGATGACCAGGAGTCGGCCAGGAGCTAAGTGAAATAAAAGAAGCTCAGGCAGACAGAGTGGTAAGGAACATTTAGGGAACAAAGTTCCTGTCTGAGCATCAGCTGTGAAGTCAGAGGGCTGGAGAAGTGAGAGAAGTCATCTCTCAAGTGTCTGGGCTTCCCCTGAAGGTGCAGAATACCACCTAAAGGATTAAGTAGAGCCACTGGGTTTTCTTACTCTAAGGCCATTCTCTGGAGTGGACAGCTATGCCCCGTGGGGCCTCAGGTGCAGGATGACATCTTACTGCTGACCATCGGACAGTCCACTGCTGCTCAATATCCAGGGAAGGGGAAGGACACCAGAGTGGCCAACAGCCAGACAAGCCTGCCCCTTGGAGGACTCTTGTCTGGGCCACAGCTCCTCCAAGCGGAGGGAAGGGCAAGTGTCACAAGCAGACTCCTCTGGCTGAAATGAGTCCATTCCCTGCGGTGTCTCCCTGGTGTCTTGTCTTGCTAGAAAAGAACTTATCCTCTCCCTTGTACTCCTGTCCTTGGTGCCTCCTCTGACTCCTGTCCCATCTCATGGAACCACTTTGGGCTGTCTCCTCCTCCCCCAACACCAGCCAGGCAGCTCCCAAGGACATCCATAGCTCTTCCTAAAGGTGGCTCTGACAACCTTCTCAGGATCCTGGTCACCCACCATCTTCTGGTGGCCCCAAGACCCCTTCAGTAGAGCACAACCTGGGTTCCTCCCCAGGTTGTTCAGGTCCCGATTCATCATGTGGATGTGACTCCTTTTGGAGATACCCCTTGTTCTCAGGATCTCTGTTTCAGTGTCAGACTCTTCTTCCCTCTGTTTCCATGGAGGGAGGGTCTGTGAATCTGGGCCCTGCATCCCCAGCACTTACACAAGTTGTGGCCAGAAAGGACCATCAACAGACAAGCAGTGGACAATGGAGGAATGAATGAATGAACCTGTGATTTATAGCGAAAGTGCCTTCAAATACTGCTCCCCATCACACCTGTTGTGTTAATACAAGTTGGTGTGCAAGCTTAATCATTTCAATAATCATATCTGTTCTACTTGGTGTTAACTGAGTAGAAAAACTGAGCTGGAGTTTCAGTGAATCCCTTGTACAGAGGTGGGTGGCTTTGGCCCAGGCAGCCCTCCAGGGAAGTGGGCAGCCACCTGAGGAAGCCAAGAGCATAGTCCCCTCATACTGGAGATGTAGCCCGAGAGGTGGGAGTGAGGAGCACAGGGTACAGGTCAGAAGGAAGGTGTATAGAAAAAACAGATTTGGAAGATCGTGAAAAATCTGGAAGAAGATGCAGTGCTATGGAAATTTTGTACGAATATGGCCCAGTTCTACATGCTAATGAGATGAGCTTATGATCATAAATGAATTAGAAACACAAAGCAAAAACAAAGGGAAGGGGCCAGGGATTTAGCTTAGTGGTTTCGCTGCCTGCTGCACAAGCACAAGGACCTGAGTTCGATCCCTGGTACCACAAAAAAACCCCAAAAAAACCGGAAAAACCTTGACTGGCCAAATAAATAGGACCACTCCAAGTTGTGGCCCTAAGGTCTTTTATACAGTCATTTAGGAACAGACAATTCAATATGCCTACCTCGGTTCTCCTTTTGCAAAGTTTATAGCCTTCATGTACTGAGTCACACAGTGTTCAAATTCTTCCTAAAACAGCATAAAGAATGTGTAGTTAAATTGAACTAGCCACTGCAGTACCCATTGTTGCTTGTGGTCACTTCTGTGAACACTCTCACTGAGACTGGGCTGGCATCTGGGCTGATGGGGGTACAGGCCTGAGCTCGATCAGAAAATACAGCTGCCTGTGTTCTGGGATGCCCGGCCTCCCCCAGGTTCCCTTTGCCCAGCTCAGGGACAACTGCAGGTGCACAAGGCAGAAAGACCATGACACCACCACGCAAAGGTCAAAAAGTCATAATGCACATGTCATATGCCTGACAAGTAGAGAATGATCTGAGGAAAAAGTATAAACAGGGAATGGTACGATTTCACATCAGTGTGAAGATGAATCTGGCTACTTAACTGCATTTGCTGAACACTACCTTAAGGCTGGCCTAGACCACCCTTTGGAAGTAAGAGAAGCTAAAGGCTGAGAAGCAGGTGCTCCAGTAAGCTCACCAGGTTGTCTGAGGACTGCGGAGCACACAGCTGGGCCCTGCACAGGTGTGCCCGGCCCAGAAACTGGGTGACTGGCCCCTTCGCCTTGAAGTACATCTGGATGCAGTCCTTGCTCACCTCTGGCTGTCCCATCTGCAGGAGAACATGCCCCCAAGAGCTGGAAAGACTGTCTGGATGGAGAGGCCCTGAGGACAGGCTGGGAGCAACTAAGGAGGACCACCCACCCACCTGTCCTCCCACGTCTGAGCCCAGAAACCCTGGGAATCTGGAAGCCTTCCAGAGCCTGCGCCTGTCCAGGCCACCTGAGCCAGTCACCTTGAGTGCCTGTTCAGCACAGAGTACAAACAAGTCGGGACTGAAGCTTTCCAAGGGGTCGAACTCTGACTTCCCCAGGTTGGCGGACTTGATTAGCTCGTAGGCTCGCTTCAGAGAATCAGCATCTGTCAGGCAAGGGGCAACAGAAGATTGAGAATCTGGAAAGATAGTCGTTCTGGCTGGGTCCTCCCGTGGCCCAAGGGCCTGTCCCGGGATAAGTGGCCCAAGGCCACCAGCACTCTGCACTCCAGGACCGGGCGCCCAGGGCCTTCTCACTGCAGCAGTGGGGCCAAGCAATGGTGTCCGCCAACAACAGCTCCAAGCAGGAAGGCCCTTGGTTCACCTCTGCGCGGGTCAATCCCAAGTTTGAGACCTCCAACTGTTGCCTTCAAAAGGTCTCTTCCTGAAGCCAGGGGCGGGGGCGGGGGTCTTTGGGGCCCTCCCTCTTTGGGGTCCGGGATGCTGGGTCCCCAGGTCTCCCAAGGACGGGGGTCCTGGGGTCTTCTAGGGGATGGGTCTGCTGCTCCGGGCTCACCTTCGTGGCTCTCGGCGCGGGCCAGCTCCTGCGTGATGACTGAGTCCATGGCGTCGCGGTCCGCGGTCCCTCAGTCTGTCTGCTGCTGCCTAGCGGACAGGCTGCGGTTGCCTAGCGACCGAGAGAGACGCGGGACTGCTGGTGGGCGGGGCCATACTGGTCTGCTACCGGAGGCTGCGAGTTGGGCAGGAGCTTGGCAGTGGGCGGAAGGAGGAGGAGGGCGGGGACATGGGCCGGGGTGGGGCCCTGTCATTGGAGGGAATGTAAGAGCAAGTGAGGGAGAGAAGGTGGAGAAAGAGATAATGTATAACTTGTCATAGAAATTTGGCTCTTAATGGGAAGGAAAGAGACTGGGCAGCCTTTGGGGTCTAGAGAGTTTACGTTTTCTTTTTTTCTTGCTGAGGTACTGTGGATTGAACTTAGTGTCTTGCACATGCTAGGCAAATACTCTCCCACTGAGCCGCATCCCCAGCCCTTTTTATTTTTTGAGACAAGATCTTGTTAAGTTGCCCAGACTGGCTTCAAACATGAGATCCTCCTGCCTCAGCTTCCCCAGTGGCTGAGATTACAGGGATAGCCTGTAAGTGGCTGTGGAGAAGGCTTACTTTTAAAAGTATCAATTAAAGTTAATCATGCACCTACCCCATGATCCAGAGATTCTCCTCCTGGGTGCTTGCCCTTATCCTGAGATAAATGCATGGATCTATGGAAAGACTTGTCCAAGGGTGTTCATGGTTGCTTTATTCATGATAGTCTCAATGTAGAAATAACCCTCATATCCAACAAGAAACACATGTTGGAGCAGTCCTGCCATGGACTACTGCTAGCAACAAGAACTAATGAAGCACTGATATACAGCAGCAGTGTGATGATACTGAACAACAGTGAAGAGGCCCAGCCTGAGTATGCCCTGTATGGACCAGCCTGGATCAGACAACAGGAGGCCACGGGGCAGAAACAGACCCTGCAGGGTGGCGCTGATGTGGGTGCTGCACCCTGTTGGGTATGGACTTCGGCTGCACACATTTGCCAGACCTTGCAGAAGTCACATTTAAAATGCACGCATCTGAGTTTATTGTTCTCCACTGATAAACCCAGATCCCAGGAGGGAGTCTCACCTAAGGGACTGGGTCCAAGTTCCTGTGATACGCTTCTCTTTCAAGGACGTCGGAGGTCAGGTCACCTGCAAAACATGAGAGGTTTTCTGGGGGTGGCCACTGAGGTGGGTGGAGAGCAGGGACACAAGGCTCCCACAGGAGTGGGGCAGAGCTGATGTCTCCCCTAGGTTGGGAGTCGTAACCCCTCAAGAGGAGTCCAGGACTGAAGAGGTCCTGAGGGTCATTGTGGGTGGGGCTTGGGCCCTGTTGGACACAGAAGCCACCCTGGAAGGAGAGGTGGATGGGTGGGAAGAAAGTGGGATGTGGGAGAGCAGGGGACAGTCCCTGGGAGGACTGCGAGGAGCACAGAGTTGGGAACCTGGGGCCAGCTGTAGGCAGGGATGTGGCCCAGCAACCGTATGAATGGGGAGGGACAGAGCCTGAGCCCCTAAGATGGGATGGCTGTGACCTGGCTCCAGAGGAAGTAAATGTCTTGGACCATTTAACAATCATTTGCTGAGGGACAGGTTGGCAGCAGCAACTCTCTCTTAACTGTGCCTTGAAGGCTTCAGGGAAATCTGCTCCTTGTAGCAGAGCAGGCCTGCTCTTCTCTCACTGTCTTCTCCCTCTCTCCTTTCTCAGGGATTTTGGCAGGGTGCACAGTGACCTGACTCCCTGTCAGTCCCGTAGCCAGGTGTTTGCAGGTGCCTGAGTTCTGGACAATAGAATCAAAGGAAGCAGTTTCAGGGGAGTGTTTTAAAACAGAAAGCATCGCCTTCATTGGCCCTTCTTTTTATCTGATGATGGAAATATGACTACAAAGATTGGAGCCTGAGCAACCATTGTGCTACAAAGTAGAAACTGTCTGTGCTGGGAACAAAGGAACCTGGGTTCCTCATCCTGATAAACGGCAGCTGTTCAATTCTGAATGGCCTTATGTGAGAAAGAAATAAACTTCTTTCCTGTTAAATCTATGCTTGCTTTATGTTTTCTGGGATACTTCTGCCTTACTTAGTTTTTCTCGTTGTTGAGACAAAATACCTAACATTCAAAGTTAAAAGAGGAAAGCTTTATTTTGGCTTACAGTTTGTAGAGGTTTCAGTCCATAATTCTCTAGCTCCAGGGCAGGGCAGCATGATGAACAAGCATTGCAGAGGGGAAACAGTGCCAGGCAGAAGGTAGCAAAGCAAACAAGCAACAAACTACAAGTACCTAGCAGCAAGTCTCTTTCTGTCCCTTATATTGTAAACAGGCGACCCCCCTTTAGGGCAGACAGCACTCATAGCCTCAAGCACCTTTAATCGTAGCTTTGCATCACACACTCTAGATCAAGCCACCTCTGAAAGAGCCCCACCTATAACCTCACAAGGCTTTGGAGGACTTCAAGACACAAGCCACAACAATTTCCAACTGGTATCCTTACCAAGGCTTCAGTGAGAATGCATTCCCAGGGGAATGAGGAAGGTCATGGCTTTGCCAGTTAGTAAGAATTAGGATGCGGATACAGAGCACTGGAGTAAAAGTGGGCAGATCTCTGACAAGCTTTCTGTCATTGTTTTCTTGGATGCATTTTAAAATAAAAAGCACGATGTGATGTATGCAAAGTGTGACATATACACAGGCTGCATGTACAGGTGCTTATTGACCTATGGTGGAGCTATGTACTGATAAACTAATCATAAGTTAAAACCATCATCTGTCAAAATGCACTGAACAGACTGACTTGACTTGTCAACCAAGTTTAGCAGCAGCACACTGTTTCGGGTGCATGGAGGCTGTGGCCTGCTGCTGCTGCCCAGCATTACGAGAGAGTATTACGGTGCATGTCACTAGGCAGGGAAAAGATAAAAACTCAAATTTAGAAGTATGACTTCTACTAAATACATATTGCTTTCACATCTCCATAAGATTGAGAAATCCTATGGACTATCTCTATATAGATGTAAAATAAAAAAATTCTGCCTTGATGCAATTTTAAAGCATAAATATCAGATTTTTCTGTGTCCTAGAGCAGTACAGTCCTGAAAGTTTGAAGGCTCAAATCCCTGCTAAGTTAGCCATCTATTTGTTTTCAAAGACAGCTCTTAAATGTGCCTTTGTTTGTTCATAAAGATTTTCAGCACTGTGGTGTGTACAGTAGTGATAAAATATTTACTCTCGGCAAGAAAGTACCTCCTAGAAGTTATGGAATGAGATTTTTCTGAATCCAAGTGCATTAAATATTAAAACTCATTTTTCTGGTTATATAGTAGCCATAAATATCAAGAATGAAACACAGAGTTATTTTTCTTGCTAGACAGTATTTCATTTTGCAAAACAATTCAGGTCAGCCCCAGCCTGTTGTTTCGCTTGCTGGAGAATCAAGCATGGAAGTTGTGGGGTACAGAATGCT
The DNA here is from genome assembly GCF_053883595.1 of Heterocephalus glaber. Classification (NCBI taxonomy): domain Eukaryota; kingdom Metazoa; phylum Chordata; class Mammalia; order Rodentia; family Bathyergidae; genus Heterocephalus; species Heterocephalus glaber. Next base: position 51,893,091 of record NW_028258320.1, on the reverse strand, counting down.
GCCCAGAAACTCCACACCCCTCCCTCAGATGCTCCACCCTGTCCCCCATCCGTATCCCAAAGGAGAAGCAGTGGAGGAACCTCTCTATGTGACTCCACAACACCCCAGTGCTAAGGCTTTTCCTGAGTGCAGGGCCCGTCACCAGGATTGTCCTTCTTGCACCTCTCAGGCCTTCAGATGGCACCTCTATCTGTCTGGAGCAAAAAGTTCTTAATGCTCACCCTGCCTGTCCCTCAAAGCAGCATTTGGGTCATCATCTAAAAAGGGAGAAACTCACCAAGCGTGTGGGCTTTCCTACAGCCACCAGGAAGCCTCCAGTTTTCTCTGGACAAGGCTGTGTGTCCTATAAATCGATTCAGTTTTGACAGTATCTGAGGTTTGCATTAGACCCCACCGGTTAGGGGCTCAGTTTCACCTCTCCAGCTGTCAATCAAAAGTTATGAACCCCAGGGTATCCACACTTCTGTTCAGTGTGGCTCTAAGTTGAGGGTTTCTTGACCCCCTTGTGTCCTTAGATAATTTGCTAATGTCCAGAATGGACAGAAGTCTGGGAAACACGTTTATAGGTTCCTTATAAAGGATACAATAAGAGACATGTGAGTGTCCTAGACGAAGAGATGCTCAGGGTGAGGTCCAGAAGGGTCCATAGTGCAGGAGCCTCTGTTGCATGGAGTTTGGATTGCACCACCCTCCTGGCCGTGGATGTGTTCATCGACCCAGAAGTCCTCCAAACCCCATAGCTCAGCTTTCTTTCCTTTTTTTCTGTTTTCTTTTCTTTCTTTTTTTCTCCTTCAGTACTGGGGAACTGAGCCCAGGGTCTTTGTCTTGAGCTACATTCCCAGCCTTTTTTACTTTTTATTTTGAAACAGGGTCATGCTAAGTCACTACATTGCACAGACTGATCCTCAATTTGAGATCCCCTTGCCTCAGCCTCCCAGGGTTTTGGATTTTTTTTTTGGTAACAGGGATAGAACTCAGGTCCTTGTGCTTGCACAGCAGGTGGCAAAACCACTGAGCTAAATCCCCGGCCCCCAGGGTTTTGGATTACAGGTGTGTGGCACCACACTTGGTACAGTTCAAATTTTTTTCTTTAATTAATTTTATTGGTACATTTTAGGTATACAATACAATGACATTTATCATTGGAGATTTGTACCTTTACATAATATATCTTCATTCTGATTTTTCCCCCATTCCCCTGTCCTCCCTTCAATCCCTTCACCCCTCCCTATGTACAAAGACTTTGCTCCCATTTTTTAATTTTCTCACATTAACTCTATTCCTCTCTTTCCTTTCCCCTACCTCTTCTTCTTCCCCGTCCCTTTTGCAACTTTTCTTCCTATTTCACAGTATCTATTATACATTTTGATCCTTATTTACACTTTTTTTCTCACACCAGAGAAAGTATTTGGTATTTACAAATGTGTGTATTATTAATATTACTTAAGAGTATCACCTTAATGTGCATCCATTTAGCTATAAATGCAGCTAATTTCTTTCTCTCTCTCTCTTTTGGTGTGGGGATCGAACTTGGGACTTTGCACTTGCAAGGCAGGCAGCGGAACCACTGAGCTAAATCCCCAGCCCTAATTTCTCATTCTCTATGGCTGAGTAGCACTCCATTTAAAAAGAAACACGTTTTAATTATTCAATCTGCAGTTGATGGGCAATTGGGGTGTTTCCATGTTTTAGCTATCACAAACTGTGCTGCTATACATGGGTAAACATATATCACTATGGCATGATTCTTTTAATCCTTTGGGGAAGATACCCAGAAGGGGAATAGCTGGGTCAAATAGGAAACCTAATCCTAGTTCTTTGAGATATCTTTATACTGATTTCCACAGTGGTTGCACCAGTCTACACTCCCACCAGCAGGGGAGCAGAGTTTCTTTTTCCCCACAGCCCTGTCAGCATTTGTTATTGATTAATTTCTTGATAGCAGCAATTCTTTCCGGGATGAGGTGAAATCTCAGTGTTTTCATTTGCACATCTCGAATGACCAGTGATGTTGAACATTTTATCATATGTTTATTTGGTATTTCTATTTCTTTGTCTGAGAAATAACTGTTCATTTCAGATGCCAATTTTTGGATTGATTCTTTAAATTTGGGAGGTCTGATTTTTTTAAAGTTCTTTTTGTACTCTAGATAGTAGACCTTTGTCTGAGGAACAGCTGATAAAAATTTTTTCCCACATTGGGGGTTGTCTCTTCATGCTGTTGGTGGTTTCTCTTGCTGTGCAGAAGCTTTTTAATAAGATGAGATCCCATTTGTTGATTATTTGTGCTAGTACACATGCAAGTGAGGTTTTATTCATGAAATCCTTTCCTATGCCAATGTCTTCAAGAGTTCTACCTAACCTCTTTTCCAACTGGTTTAGTGTTTCTATTTTAATATTTAGATCTTTAATCCATTTTGATTTTAGAATAGTGCATGGTGAGAGATATAGGTCTAGTTTTAATCTTTGGAAAGTTGAAATCCTAGTTTTCCAGAACCATTTATTAAAGAGGCTATCTTTCCTCCAGGGAGGGTGTTAGTTTCCTTTGTTGAAGATGAGGTGGCTGAATGTGTCTGTAGTTGTTTCTGCATCTTCCAATTGGTTCCATTGATCCTTGGGTCTGTTTCTTTGCATGTACCATGCTGTTTTTATCACAGTAGCTTTCAGTATAGTTTCAAGTTGGGAATTGTGATACCCCCTACCATGTCTTTGTTGCCTAGAATTGCTTTTGCCATTCTAGGTCTCTTCTTGTAATAAATGAATTTTTGGATTGTTTTCTCAAGGTCTGTGAATTTGCTATTGGAATTTCAATTGGGATTGCATTGAATCTATAGAGCAGTTTTGGAAGTATGGCAATTTTCACTATATTGGTTCTTCCCACCCAGGAGCAAAGGATATCTTTCCATTTTCTGATATCCTCTTCGATCTCTTTTTTCAGGGTGCTATAGTTTTCAGAGTAGAAGTCTTGATTTCTTTCATTAGGTTGATTCCTAGGTATTTCATTTTTTTTGAATGCTATTGTGAAGGGAGTTGTTTTCCAGTTCCTTTTTCAGTGAGTCTGTTGTTTGTGTATAGTAAAGCTATTAATTTTTGTGTGTTGGCCTTGTATCCAGCTACTCCACTAAATTTGGGTATTAAGTCTAGAAGACTTTTGATGGAGTTGTTGGGGTCTTCTATATAGAGTATAATGGTGCCTGCAAATAATGACAGTTTGACCTCCTTGTTTCCTATCTTTATTCCTTTTATTTCTTTCTCTTGTCTAATTGCTGTGGCTAATGATTCCAAAATCATATTGAATAAGAGTGGTGATAGGGGAGATCCTTGTCTTGTTCCTGATTGTAGTGTGAAGGATTTCAGTTTTTGACCATTTAGTATGATACTGGCTGCTGGTTTTTCATAGATGGCTTTCATCACATTGAGGTAGAGACCATCTATTCCAATTTTTTGTAGGGTTTTTATCATGAATGCATGTTGGATTTTGTTGAACACTTTTTCTGGATCTATTGAGATGATCATATGGTTTTTGTCCTTGGCTCTATTAACATAGTGTATTACATTTATCAATTTGTGTACTTTGAACCATGTCTGCATGCCTAGGATGAATCCCACTTGATCAGGATGTATGATCTTGATGATCTTTTGCATTCTATTTGCCAGTATCTTATTAAGAATTTTCACATCTATGTTCATTAGTGAGATTGGTGTATAGTTCTCTTTTTTCAGTTGGGTCTTTCTCTGCTTTGGCGATCAAGGTGATGCTTGCTTCCAGGAATGAATTTGGGAGTATTGCTTCCCTTTCAATTTCACTAAAGAGTTTAAACAGTAGTGGCAAGAGTTCTTCTCTAAATGTCTTATAGAATTCAGCAGTGAAACCATCAGGAAAGGGTTTTTCTTAGTTGGTAAGTTTTTAAGTACATTTTCAATTTCATTGATACTGGGTTATTCAGAATTTTTAGGCCTTCTTCATTCAACTTTGGTAATTCATACATATGTAGGAACCTGTCCATTTCTTCTGTGTTTTCCATTTTATTAGTGTATAGCTTATCAAAGTAAGTACTGAGGATCCTCTGGATTTCTGCTGGATCCACTGTAATTTCACCCTTTCCATTTCTAATTTTTTTGATTTTGGTCTTTTCTTTCTTTTTTTATAAGGTTGGCTAAAGGATTGTCAATTTTGCCTATTCTTTCAAAGAATCAACTCTTTGCTTCATTGATTTTTTTGTATAATTCTCTTACTCTCCATTACATTGATTTCTGCTCTGATCTTCATAATTTCCTCCATTGTATGAGCTTTGGGTTTGTCCTGCTCTTCTTTTTCTAGAAGTTTGAGGTCAGGTTGTTTATTTGAGCTCATTCTGTTTTCCTAATATGAGTAACCACTGCTGAAAATTTCCCTCATAAAATTGCCTTCATTAACAGAAGAGGCTTCTGGATGAGCATGCCATGGCTCCCAGCCCAGAGGAGGATTCCAGGTAGGCGTGTCACAGCTCATAGTGTGAAGGAGGCTTCCTAGTGGGCATGCCAAAGCTCCCAGCACAGAGGGGGCTTCCAGGTAGGTGTGCCACAGCTCCCAGCACAGAGGAGGTGACCTGCACAGGTGCCAGCAGCACCCCCCACCTCCCTGTCAAAATGAGAAGACACATAAACAAGCCTCAGAAACAGACTTCCAGATCACCTACAGCAACCCCAAAGGGAAATGAGATGGAACACTCTAATAGTCAACCACCTGGGCTCCCTGAACTAGCAATGAAAGAGGATCTGGAAAAAATGAAATCAGAAATAATTTCTCACATAACAGCAGAGATTGTGTCCATAGTGCAAGACATGATTAATAAATCTAGAGAGAACACAGATAAAAAAATAGAGGAGCTGAGGAGCATGATGGAATCCCAACATAGGAAACAAATGGAATCCATAAAACAGATGCAAATAGATTTCCAGGAGATTAAAAACTCCACTGAAAGTCTACGCAGCAGAATGAGCCAATGTGAAGACAGAATTTCAGATATAGAAGATAAGATTGCAATTAGTAAACAGGAAAAGGAAATTTCTTTAAAATAGTAAGGAACCATGAGAAATCAATCCAGCAGCTGCTAGATGATGCAAAGAAGAATAACATAAGACTGATTGGAGTCAATGAAGAAAGAGGAGAGAGTGCAGATGACATAAAAAAACTGTTCACAGAAGTGATGGCAGAAAACTTCCCAAGCAGGGGAAAAGAACTTGACATACAGATAAGTGAGGCATATAGGACTCCAGGTAGCCTTAATCAAAAAAAAATCTACGCATAGGCATATAATAGTTAGGATTCCAAAAATGCAACAGAAGAACAAAATTCTACAAGCAGTGAGAGAAAAGAAACAAATCACATACAAAGGAAAGCCCATGAGAATCACAGCAGACTTCTCAACGCAAACCCTCAAGGCAAGAAAAGCTTGGAGTGATGTATTTCAAGCCCTAAAGGAAAACAGCCCCAACCCAGATTGATGTACCCTGCAAAACTATCTTTCAAAATAGATGGAGAAATAAGATACTTTCATGAAAAAGAGCACCTCCAGAACTTCATGAATACCAAACCAGCACTCCAAAAAATTTTAGACAGTGAAAAGACAATGAGGATTACAACTCCAGGAAGCCCAGCAGAATGAATCCATTGGGCGTCACAAATTAAATGCAAAGGGGGAGAATCCAACAAAAAGAAAAAGTCATGACAATGATAACTCAATACAAATCAGTTATAACCATCAATGTTAATGGTCTCAGTATTTTCTCAAAAGAATTGAAAGAATCATACCACAGAGCTATATGTGCACCCATGTTTATAGTGGCACAGTTCGTAATAGCTGAAGCTTGGAAACAGCCCAAGTGCCCATCACCTGGAAACTGGATAAAGACAAGGTGGGTTGTTTTTTTTTATAAAATGGAGTACTACTCAGTCATAAAGAATGAGAAATTAGAGTCTTTTATAGCTAAATGGATGCATATTGAGGCCATCCTCCTAAGTGAAATAAATAGGACACACATGTGTAAATACCAAATAATTTCTCAAGTGTGAGAAACTGAAAGTGTAAATAAGGATTAAAAGAGTTAATAACTAATAATTGATACTTTGAAATAGGAAAAGGTCCAAAGGGGTAGGGGTAGTGGGAGGAGATGGGGAAAGGAAGAATGGAAAGGAAAAATTATGAGAAAAGAAAAAAAAAATGAAAATGAAGTCTATGTAAATAGGGAAGGGTGGAGGAGTGAAGGGCACACAGGTAACGGGGAAAAAATAAGAACCAAGATACATCATGTACAGGTACAAGCACCCAATGATAAATGTAAATGTATTGTATACCTAATATGTACCAATAAAAGAATTCAAGCAAAAAAAAAAGAAAAGAAAAAAGAAATAGACCAGCAGAATGGGTCAAGAAGCAAGATCCAACAATACGCTGCATACAGGAAACACACTTAATTCAAAAAGAAACTCATAAGCTGAAAGTTAAAGGGTGGAAAACAATACTCCATGTGACAGGAACCCCCCAAAAATCAGGAGTAACCCACACTGGTTAAGAGAGACAAAGAACGACACTATATCCTTGTAAAGGGAACAATCGAAGAGGAAGAGATGACAATCATAAATATCTATGCACCAACCACTAGTGCACCCAACTACATAAAACAAATACTAAGGACATGAAAAATCATATAAGCACTAATACAATAGTAATGGGGGACCTCAATACCCCATTGTCACATGTAGATAGATCAACTAGACGAAAAACAATGAATGAAATACTAGAACTCAATCAAACTCTTGAACAAATGAACTTAACAGATGTTTACAGAGTATTTCACACCTCAAACTCAGAATACACAATCTTTTTAGCTGCACACAGGTCATTCTCCCAAATAGACCACATACTTGCTCATAGAACATAATTAGGTAAGTGCAAAGGAATTGAAGTTATCCCCTGTATATTATCAGACCATAGTGCGATGAAATTGGAGATCCATAGCAAAAGAAAGTGCAAAAACTTCATAAACACATGGAAATTGAACAACACACTTCTGAATAACCAATGGGTCACAGAGGAAATTAAAGAAGAAGTCTGACAGTTCCTTCAATTAAATGACAATGACAATGCAACATTATCAGAATCTGTGAGACACAATGATAGCAGTCTTATGAGGGAAATTCATAGCAGTAAATACTCATATTAGGAAAACAGCACAAGCCCAATTAAACACCTGATACTAAACCTCATGCATCTAGAAAAAGAAGAGCAGGAGAAACCCAAAGCCTATAGAAAGGAGGAAATTATAAAGACCAGAGGAGAAATCAATGCAATGGAGACTAAGAGAATGATACAAAAAATCAATGAAGCCAAGACTTGGTTCTTCCAAAGAATAAACAAAATTGGCAAACCCTTAGCCAACCTTATCAGAAGAAGGAAAGAAAAGGCCCAAATCCATGCAATTAGGAATGAAAAGGGTGAAATTAGAGCAGACCCAGCAGAAATCCAGAGGATTATCAATACATACTTCCAGAACCTATAAACCAATATGATGGAAAACACAGAAGAAATGGACAGATTCCTAAACATATATGAATTACCAAAGTTGAACAAAGAAGACCTAAAAATTCTAAACAACCCAATATCAATCAATGAAATAGAAAATGTAATTAAAAATTTATCAACCAAGAAAAGCCCGGGTCCTGATGGCTTCACCGCTGAATTCTACAAGACATTTAGAGAGGAACTACTGCCACTACTGTTCAAACTCTTCGACGAAACTGAAAGGGAAGCAATAGTCCCAAATTCATTCCTGGAAGCAAGCATCACCTTGATCCCCAAAGCAGAGAAAGACCCAACAGAAAAAGACAACTATAGGCCAAACTCACCAATGAACATAGATGCAAAAATCCTTAATAAAATACAGGCAAATAGAATGCAGAATATCATCAAGAAGATCATGCACCCGGACCAAGTGGGATTCATCCCGGGGATGCAGGGATGGTTCAACATATGCAAATCAATCAATGTAATACACTATATCAACAGAGCAAAGGACAAAAACTATATGATCATCTCAATAGATGCTGAAAAAGCATTTGACAAAATCCAACATGCATTTATGATAAAAACCCTACAAAAAATCAGAATAGATGGTCTCTACCTCAATGTGATAAAAGCCATCTATGAAAAACCAGCAGCCAATATCATACTAAATGGTCAAAAACTGAAATCCTTCACACTAAAATCAGGAACAAGACAAGGATGTCGACTTTCACCATTCTTGTTAAATATAGTTTTGGTAACATTAGCCATAGTAATTAGACAAGACAAAGAAATAAAAGGAATGAAGATAGGAAATGAAGAAGTCAAATTATCATTATTTGCAGATGACATGGTACTCTATATCAAAGACCCCAAGAATGCCACAAAAAGTCTTCTAGACTTAATAATCAAATTGAGTAAAGTAGCTGGATACAAGGTCAACACACATTTCAGCTTTCCTCTACACGAATGACAGACTCACTGAGAGAGAAATAGGGCAAACAATTCTTTCCACAATAGCATCCAAAAAACTGAAATACCTAGGAATCAACCTAACAAAAGAAATCAAAGACCTCTTCTCTGAAAACTATAGCACTTTGAAAAAACAGATTGAAGAGTGTATCAGAAAATGGAAAGACATCCCCTGTTCCTGGGTAGGAAGGATCAACATAGTGAAAATGGCCATACTTCCAAAATTGCTATATAGATTCAATGCAATCCCAATTGAAATCTCAGCAGCATACTTCATGGTCCTTGAGAAAACAATCCAAAAATTCATTAGGAACAAGAAGAGACCCAGAATAGCAAAAGCAATTCTAGGTAACAGACACATGGCAGGGGATATTACAACTCCCAACTTGAAACTATACTACAAAGCTATCATGATAAACACAGCATGGCACTGGCAAAGAAACAGACCTGAAGACCTGTGGAACAGATTAGAAGATGCAGAAACAACTCCAGATGAATTCAGCCACCTCATCTTTGACAAAGAATCCAAACACCCTCACTGGAGGAAACATAGCCTCTTTAATAAATGGTACTGGAGAAATTTGGTTTCAGCTTGCCAAAGACTAAAACTAGACCTATATCTCTCAACATGCACTAAACTAAAATCTAAATGGATTAAAGATCTAAATATGAAAACAGAAGTACAGAACTGGCTGGAACAGAGATTAGGTAGAACTCTTGAAGACATTGCTGTAGGAAAAGACTTTATGAACATAACCTCAGTTGCCCATGAACTACACAAACAATCAACAAGTGAGATGTCTTCTTACTAAAAAGCTTCTGCACAGCAAGAGAAACCACCAGCAGTGTGATGTGACAACCCACAATGTGGGAAAAAATTTTCACCAGTGGTCCCTCAGACAAAGGTCTACTATCTTGAATCTATAAAGAACTTAAAAATATCAGATCTCCCAAATTTAAAGAGCTAATCCAAAAATGGGCATCTGAAATGAACAGACATTTCTCACACAAAGAAGCAGAAATGGTAAATAAACATATGAAAAAATGTTCAACATCACTGGTCATTCAAGACATGCAAATGAAAACAATGCTGAGATTCCACTTCACTCCAGAAAGAATGGCTGCTATCATGAAATCAACCAACAACAAATGCTGGCGGGGCTGTGGGGAAAGAGGAACCCTGCTCCCCTGCTGGTGGGAGTGTAGACTGGTGCAACCACTATGGAAATCGGTATGGAGATACCTCAAAGAACTAGGATTGGAAGTCCCATTTGACCCAGCTATTCCACTGCTGGGTATCTTCCCCAAAGAATTAAAAGTATCATACCACAGTGATATATGTTCACCCATGTTCATAGTGGCACAGTTTGTAATAGCTAAAACTTGGAAGCAGCCCAAATGCCCATCAACTGGAGACTGGATCAAGAAAATGTGGGTTTTTAAAATAAAATGGAGTACTACTCAGCCTTCAAAAACGAGAAATTAGAGACATTTTTTTGCTAAATGGATGCACATTGAGGCAATCCTCTTAAGTGAAATAAATAGGACACACATGTGTAAATATCAAATAGTTTCTCTAGTGTGAGAAACTGAAAGTGTAAATAAGGACTAAAAGTTATAATAGATAATGTGAAATAGGAAGAAAAAGGGCAACAGGGAAGGGGAAAGGGAAGTGGAAGGGGTAGGGGAAAGGAAATCAGGGAATGGAATTAATATGAGAAAATGAAAAAATGGAAGCAAATTCTTTGTTAATAGGGAGGGATGGAGGGGTTGAAGGGAGGGTAGGGGAAGGTGGGAAAATAAGAACCAAGAGAATATGTAAAGTTGCATATTTCCAGTGATGAATGTCATTATATTGTACACCTAAAATGCACCAATAAAAGAATATACAAAAAAAAGGAGATTGTTTTCATTGTGTCCCATAGATTCCAATATGTTGTACTGGCATTGACACTTAATTATAGGAGCTGTCTGATTTCTTCTTTATTTTCCTCTGTGATTCATTGGTTATTCAATAGTGTGTTGTTCAATTTCCATGTGTTTATGCAATTCTTGTGGTTTCTTTTGCTATTGGTCTCCAATTTTATCACACTATGGTGTGATAATATACAGGGAATAACTTCAGTTCCTTTGCTCTTACTTAAACATGTTCTATGAGCAAGTATGTGGTCTGTTTTGGAGAACAACCGTGTGAAGCTGAAAAGACTGTGTATTCTAATTTTGTGGGGTGGAACACTCTGTAAACATCTGTTCTGTTCATTTGTTCAAGAGTTTGTTTTCTAGTATTTTGTTGTTTTTTTTCTGTCTAGTGGGTCTATTTATGATAGTAGGGTATTGAGGTCCCCCACTACTATTTTATTAGTGCTGATTTGATTTTTTCATGTCTGTTAGTATTTGTTTTATATAGTTAGGTGTACTAGTATTTGGTGCATATATATTAATTCTTGTCATCTCTTCCCCTTCGATTGTTCCCATTACAAGGAAGTAATGTCCTTCTTTGTCTCTCTTAATCAGTGTGGGTTTGAAATTCACTTCGTCTGCAAAGAGGATAGCTACTCCTGATTTTTGGGGGGTTCCTGTTGGATGGAGTATTGTTTTCCAACCTTGAACTTTCAGCTTATGAGTTTCTTTTTGAATTAAGTGTGTTTCTTGTATGCAGCATATCGTTGGATCTTGCTTCTTGACCCATTCTTCCAATCTATTTCTTTTGATTGATGAATTGAGACCATTAACATTGATGATTATAACTGATACGTATTGACTTATCCTTGTCATGAGGTTTTCTTTTTGTTGGATTCTCCTCCTTTGGATTTAATTTCTTGTTTTGCCTGAAGGATTCATTCTGTTGGGCTTCCTGCAGTTGTGATCCTCACTGTCTTTTCCTAGGATATTGTTTAAAATTTTTTGGAGTGCTGGTTTGGTATTCATGAAGTTTCTAAGCTGCTCTTTGTCATGAAAGTATCTTATTTCTCCATCAATTTTGAAAGATAGTTTTCCAGGATACATCAGTTTTGGTTGGAGCCTGTTTTCCTTTAAGGCTTGAACTACATCATTCTAGGCTCTTCCTGCCTTGAGGGTTTGTATTGAGAAGTCTACTCTGATTCTGATGTCCTTTCCTTTGTGATTTGTTTTTTTTCTCTAACTGCTTGTAGAATTTTTTTGTTCTGTTGGGTTTCTGTAATTTTAACTATTATATGGCTAGGTATAGATTTTCTTTATCATGGCTAGTTGGAATCTTGTATGCCTCACTTCTCCATATGCCAAGTTCTTTTCCCTTGGGTGGGAAGTTTTCTGCCATTACTTCTGTGTATAGTTTTTAATGTCATTTGCACTCTCTCTCCTCTTTCTTCATTGACTCCAATCAGTCTTATGTTATTCTTCTTTGCATCGTCTAGTAGCTGCTGGATTGATTTCTCATGGTTCCTTACTGTTTTTAAGAAATTTTTCTTTTTCTGGTCGCTAATTTCCATCTTATCTTCTTTATCTGAAATTCTGTCCTCACAGTGACTCATTCTGCTGCATAAACTTTCAATGGAGTTTTTAATCTCCTGGAAATCTGTTTGCATTTGTTTTATGGATTCCATTTGTTTCCTGTGTGGGATTCCATTATTTTCCTCAGTGCCTCTATTTTTTATCTGTGTTTTCTCTGGATTTATTAAACATGTCTTGCACTATAGGCACAATCTCTGTTGCTATCTGAGAAAATATTTCTGATTTCATTTTTTTCAGATCCTCTTTTGTTGCCAGTTCAGGGAATCCAGGTGGTTGAGTATCAGATTGTTCCATCTCATTGCCCTTTGGGGTTGCTTTAGGTGATCTGGAAGTCTGGTTTGAGACTTGTTTATGTGTCTTCTCATTTCAACAGATACAATCTGTTGTGTCTTTGTTGAGGCAACTTTTTGCTTACCCAGTGGTCTTCAATTTTCAGCAAGCCATAGAGTGGCCTTTTCTCTGCTGCTTACCTCTGCACCAATTCCTAGATTCAAAGTGGTGGCCTTCTGGATCCCTGTATTGTCCTGTTGTCTGGGCAGGGTTCTGGCTGGGCCCTGTAGGCAATTGGAATGGTATCTAGGCATGCCTCTGGCTAGGGTCTGCTCTCCTACTTAGTTGTTATCAGGTAAGGTCCTTGGCTGGAGGCTAAGCACCCCAGTGGGTGGTGACTCTGTGGGCTCTTGGCTAGGGTGTTGTGCACTTACCAATGATATCAGGGCAGGCATCTGTCTGTTGCCTGTGTGCCTGTACATCTCTTTTCCCAGCAGGTCTTTGGCTAGGATTCGTGGGCCCAAGCGTGGGCCAGGGTCGGGCCCTGGTTCTGGCACAGCTCAATTTTTAAAATGGAGGTTTTCTCAATCTCCAGCTCCTCTCCTCTCCCCAAAACAGAGGTGGGGGCTGAAAGTTCCAAACTTCTAATCTTGACTTGGTCTCTCTGGTGACCAGCCCCATCCAAGAGTCCATCAGGAACTGCCTCATTAGAATGGAAGATACTCTTATCCCAAGGAGATTTCAAGGGTTTTGGAGCTCTATGTGAGGAACTGGAGTAGAAACCAGTGTATTTGTGTCTCATTATGCCACACTGTCTTGCCACATAGAGACAGTGTAGTGCATCTGAGTTCCCAGGCTAGACCCTGCTTATGAGTCTGCAGGGTTGCCC